>NC_090176.1:53457595-53465095 GCF_024679245.1 Pseudorasbora parva
CGCTGTGCTCCATGTGGATCGCTCTTCACCTCGGCCGCGGACCGGATGCTACACACACACGCACACACACACAGACAGCCATAATGCTGATAATTGGCAGCTCTGCGTGTCCATCCAGAGGAGGCCGAGGTCAGGAGTCTGGACACACACATGCCATCTTCTAAACATGCAAACCTTTCAAGTTTAGTTTTTGGATTTGCATATTATCCCAGACGTCCAGCAGCTTTTACTGTAAAACTCCTGCACAAATATCTAAAGTCAAATCATCTTCATTTATCCAGCGCTTTCTCATCACAGACTGCTTTAAAGCAGCTTCACAGTGATAACTGGAGATAGTTATGACAGTGAGGAGAGATTGTTTGAGCTGTACATCAACTTTAGAGTAAAGTTATTGTCCAGCTAAAGTAAGTTTATGATTGATTCATTTCTGTTGTAAAACATCATTGGTTATTTACTTTGGGTCACTTACACGACACCGTTTTCAACCATAACAGAAAACTCTCAATGCGTTCCGGCCGTTCATTTTAGAAGGCCATTACAATAGACCACTTGTGGGACTCCGTGTGTCATGGATGTCCACTCCGCATGTCATGGTGACTTATGGTCACCTATACTTACATAATAACCTCTCCCTTCCAAGACCTGAACCATTTGAGGACCATCCCAGAAAGCCAGAGCCAGTTTTCCAGCCGGTCTAGAAGTATGGTGTGGTCAACAGTGTCGAAAGCAGCACTGAGATCCAGTAGAACCAGAATTGATGTTCTGCCTGTATCAGTGTTTAAGCGAATATCATTTATAATCTTTATGAGCGCTGTCTCTGTGCTGTGATGCGGTCAGAAACCAGATTGAAAATTGTTAAAGTATCCGTTCGAGTGTAAGAATTTGTTCAGCTGATTGAAAACAACTTTTTCAATGATTTATGAAGGGGAGATTTGAGATTGGTCTGTAGTTGCTCAGTATGGAGTTATCCAGATTTCTCTTCTTTAGGAGAGGCTTATCTATTGCAGTTCTAGCGGAGTTTGGAAAAGTCCCATAGAGAAGTGAGGAGTTTGCCACTTCTAGGAGATCTGCTTCTAAACAGTTAAACACACTTTTGAAAAAAGAAGTGGGGAGTGCGTCAAGGGCGCAGGTTGATGTTTTAAGATGCTGTGCCATTTCTTCAATAATGTTACCGTCATTCACTTCGAAATCAGACAACAACTTTCTGAGGTTTTGGTCTGATCTGTCTGACCCCAGAGCAACTAGAGGATGTACTGATTGCATTTGCTGTCGGAGAGCATTTCTCTGGGAATGTGACTCGGGGGGGTTTGTTAGTCTCTCGACAGAAGCAAATAGAGTGCGTGTGTTGTTTATGTTTCTGTTTATAATATCTGAGAAGAAGGTCTGTCTAGCTTTGCCTAGTTCAACATTGAAAGCATGAAGACTTCCTGGTTCTGGTGTCTTTATAGATGTTATAATGGACTACAATTTGGTCTTCCGCCACATGCGTTCCGATTTCCTGCATTGTCTTTTCAATATTTGAACCGCTGTTGAGTTTATAGGCAAGAGCATGTGAGTACGTGTGGATGCAGGTGTGTAGTTTTTTTTTTTTACAAGATGGCCGCCAAATGACTTGACTGGCCTGCATAATACAGAGTTTCTAGTCATTTCCGCAGATCAGTGTGAACAGGAATCATTCTGATAATGTTTTCATCTGTACATAGAAGTGAAGAAGGGGAGAGTTTAATTGGCCCACTCCAGGATGAGCTAGTCATGTCCAGGTCCACCATCTGATCCGGCCGACTGCAGTAAACCTCGGGATAAACAGAGAGACAACATTAGCGTAGATGCCGCTCTCTTTATGATGTAACGAGTACATCAGGTGTTATGGGAAGTGTTCCCGGTTCCGGCTGACCTAGTTAATGCAGCCTAACAATCAGTCAATTGATCTGAATAATGAAAGTTAAAAATGTTCTGTGTGTATGCCATAGTAAAGAGATGTGTTTTTAGTCTAGATTTAAACTGACAGAGTGTGTCTGCTTCCCGAACAATGCTAGGAAGACTATTCCAGAGTTTAGGAGCTAAATAGGAAAAGGATCGACCGCCTGCAGTTGATTTAGATATTCTAGGTATGATCAACTGGCCAGAGTTTAGAGACCGCAGTAGACGTGATGGAGTATAATGCGTTAAGAGCTCGCTTAAGTACCGGGGAGCTAAACGATTTAGTGCTTTGTAAGTAATAAGCAAGATTTTAAAATGTATGCGATGTTTAATAGGGAGCCAGTGCAGTGTTGACCGATCTGGACTAATATGATCATACTTCCTGGTTCTAGTAAGAACTCTAGCTGCTGCGTTTTGGACCAGCTGGAGTTTGTTTATTAAGCGAGCAGGGCAACCACCCAGTAGAGCATTACAATAATCTAGCCTTGAGCTCATGAACGCATGTACTAACTGTTCAGCATTTGGCATTGAGAGCATGTGCCGTAATTTAGATATATTTTATAAACATTCTTAAATCAAGATACATTTACTGAAGAAGTTTGCTTTGTGAAAAAAAGAGATCAAAATAAAGTGAATTTGTGCTTAAAAAATTATCTGCCAATTTTATTTTTATTTTTCTTACCTTAGAAATCTGTTCTTGTTTTTAGCACAAACTCACTTCATATTTATCTTTTTTTTTCTTCAGAAAACAAGTCATACTATCTTAGGTCACTTTGTGTTCTAAGTCAACAGCTTTATAAAGTCTTTGTTTTAGATGCTGACAGTATTGAGTGCATGTTTTCAGTGCCCATAAATACTAATGAGCATTCGTCAAACAGATTAAACACGACTCCTCGGTTAGTTCAGTGTGTGTCGCTGAACTCTCTGCATCATACGAATCTTTTGTTGGATCTTTGACACTTCCATCTGATTCGCGATCTGCATTTGTTGCCTCTTTAAGACGTTCTGATGACTTTGAAAGCATGCATGTGTGAAGCGCTCATGTCCTGATCAATAATTCAGCTGGAAAGAGTTTAATCAATCAGAACAAGATGAGCCAAACTTTTGCGTCAGGTCAAACAGAAATCAATTATGCTTCTGATTAACACTAAAGAAAGCGCCTTTAAGGTGAAGTGTGTGAAATAAGATACACACTTTGAGTTATAAACCATGTTCTAGTCTTAATAAAGCTTCAGTGGGTTCTGTCTAAACGCCTTCAGTGATTGCAGAACACACTCATCTGTAACTGGTTATTTCAGTTTTGTTTAAATATGTTTAAGAGCTGTTCAATTTATGCATTTTAATCAAAACAAAAAATTAATTAAAACTAAATGCATAAAGTGTTCCCATGATGGAGTGAAGTGCCTTTTCTTCTGATCAAGTGTAGCGATTAGAAATTATATGTACGCCTGCAATCATAATCAGTACAGTCTGTACACTGCAAAAAATGCTCTTCTTCCTCAGTCATTGTGTCTTGTTTCCAGTCTAAATATCTAAATATTCTTAAATCAAGATGCATTTACTAGATCAGTAAAACGACATAAGATATTTTTTCTTGTTTTGTTGAAAATCAAATCAAAATGAAGTGAGTTTTTGCTTAAAACAGGCAAAATGATCTGCCAATGGGGTGAGAAAAATAATCTTATTTCTGATTAAAATCTTGTTTCTTGTTTCCGTCCCAAACAGAAATCAGATATTTTTTTCTCACCCCATTGGCAGATCATTTGCTTGTTTATAACTGAAAATCACTTAATTTTTTATTTTATTTTTCCAGAAAACAAGCTAAAATATCTTGTCATTTTACTGATCTAGTAAATGCGTCTTGATTTAAGAATTTTTAGATATTTGGACTGAAAACAATAAAAATACTAAATAAGAAAAGCATTTTTTGAAGTCAATATTGAGAGTCAAAAATGTGTGGACATATAATGCAAATTTGAGTGAAGATATGTTTAATCGTGGTGAAAATACTGTCACAAAACTGCTGCTAAAAAGCTTTCTTTATGCTAAAGATCACGTCTTATTTTGGACATGTTTTCGTGACACACACCCATTAGTAGCAATAAGTCATTCTTGGCTTTACACAAACTCAACAAGGCAACAGTGTTTGCTTCATCATGTGTGTGTGATTGTCAGAGCTGAGAATGTGTTTGTGACACACATGTATGTCGCACCGTGAGCGCTACAAACTAAAAATACAGATGAGTGACAGGCATGAAGATCAGACCGCATCGCGCTCCTGAAGCTGGCAGTTTGATCTCTTCACCGCCGGCAGCTCAGGTAGATCAAGGTCCGGCGGAGAGACGCTTATAAAGGGATCAACACAAGCCTTTATCACAATCAAGCAGCTTTCTCAAGTGCTCAGGCATATATACTTTACTGTGTGTGAGCTGGAAACAGATGCTCCAGACTCTACTGTCAAACACCGAGGAGAGCGGAGCGGGCAGTCCATTCTGGCACGGAAAAACATGCTCCTCTTATTTAGGATTTCTTACTTGTTTCAGTCCAAATAGAGATTGAACACCTGAACTCAGGGATCTGGAGGGGCGGCCCAATACTTCTGGCATTATAGTGTATTTCTGTTATGGTTTATTCATATTTAGTGGATATACACTGCAAAAAAATGTTTTTTTTTACTTAGTATTTTTGTCTCGTTTGTAGTCCAAACATCTAAAAATTCTTTAAACAAAGAAGTGTTTACTAGACAAGCAAAAGTAATTGTCTTGTTTTGGGGAAAAATAACTCTAAATGAAGAGAGTTTTTGCTTAAAATAAGATAAATAATCTGCCAATGGGGTGAGAAAAATAATCTTAATTCAAACAGAAAACAAGATTATTTTCCTCACCCCATTGGCAGATTATTTATCTTATTTTAAGCAAAAACTCTCTTCATTTTGAGTTATTTTTCCCCAAAACAAGACAATAATTTGTACTTGTGTAGGAAATGTTTCTTAATGTAAGAATTGTTGGATATTTTGACTCGAAACAAGACAAAAATACTGAGTAAGAAAAGCATTAACTGCAGAATGAAAATACCCTGCCAAATATGTGTATATTTATAAATATCTTTTATTTAACTTTTGTAAAGCATGGCCTTTCAATTACATTTTAAAGCTGAAATAAATGTATCTTCTTCCCCTGATGAAGATGATGTCTTCAACTCTTTTGGTCCATTAGTGATGCGAACGCTCTTCAACACACTGTATATCGAAATCCTGCGGCTTTGAAGCCATATTTACAGCTGCAAATGAAAAGCATAAATCCACATTAGGCTTGTTCAGGATAACCCGTTTCTGAGTAATTATCCTGAGCTTAAAGCAATGAGATTCTCTCTTGCTGAGAGTCATTAAGCAGCTCAAGCCTCTGCTTTGGGTTTCTGACACTTATTAGTGGAGGAATCCCTGTTAAAGTCAGCCGGAGTTTCCATTGGCTGATTATGTGCTCCAATAATCCCACGCCTGATGTTCGCTCGGGTTTCATTTTCACTTTTGGTGTCAATTCTCCACTCTCAATAGAACGTGAAATGGATTCTCTATTTACCGCTACACACTAATAGAACTTTATCATAATCAAATCTGGGAGGAATTGTGGAGAATAATGTGACTGGCGGATTTCTGTGCGGACTTCTGTATGGAATACATATCAGAATCTGAGCATTTCTGCAAATCACAAAGCCAGGGAACAAACACATTATATCAAGTTATTTTCCATTTGAAAAGCAGGGTGAATGTATTTTTTATTATTATTGTCATGATTTCACACAGCCTGAGGAGAAAATAAAAAAGTTTCCAATGGAAACCTGGTCTATTCATAAACGTGCAGTTATAGCAGGAATAGTTCATCTAAAACATTATTTTTAAACTTATTATTCATATTTATATAAGATATTTTAATGTGATGTAATTTGTGTTATTTTGTATTATTATACATGTATTTTTTGATAAATTTTATTTGTCACTGTTTTTATTTCTTTACTATTATTTATATGATTTTAAAAAAAAATATTATATAATTGTTTATTTTATATTTGAGCTCATTTATTATTATTTAAATTATTTCTATTCATTTTATATCATATATATATATATATATATATATATATATATATATATATATATATATATATATATATATATACTGTATGTCATCTTATATTTGCTTCTTTATTTATATGTTTTTGTTATTATTAATTTTATACTTATATTATTTTGTGTTATTGTTTTATTTTAATATCAATAATTAATACACTCACCCTCAGGATTATTAGGAGCACACACTAATCCTGTGTTTGACCCTTTTGCCTCCAGAACTGCCTTAATTCTCCGTGGCATTGATCAACAAGCTGCTGAAAGCATTCTTTAGAAATGTCGGCCCATATTGATAGGAGAGCATCTTGCAGTTGATGGAGATTTGTGGGATGCACATCCAGGGCACGAAGCTCCCGTTCCACCACATCCCAAAGATGCTCTATTGGGTTGAGATCTGGGGACTGTGGCGGCCATTTTAGTTCAGTCAACTCATCGTCATGTTCAAGAAACCAATCTGAAATTATTGGAGCTTTGTGACATGGTGCATTATCCTGCTGGAAGTAGCCATCAGAGGATGGGCACATGGTGGTCATAAAGGGATGGACATGGTCAGAAACAATGCTCAGGTAGGCCGTGGCATTTAAACGATGCCCAATTGGCACTAAGGGGCCTAAAGTGTGCCAAGAAAACATCCCCCACACCATTACACCACCACCACCAGCCTGCACAGTGGGAACAAGGCATGATGGATCCATGTTCTCATTCTGTTTACGCCAAATTCTGACTCTACCATCTGAATGTCTCAACAGAAATCGAGACTCATCAGACCAGGCCACATTTCTCCAGTCTTCAACTGGCCAATTTTGGTGAGCTTGTGCAAACTGTCGCCTCTTTTTCCTATTTGTAGTGGAGATGAGTGGTGCCCGGTGGGGTCTTCTGCTGTCGTAGCTCATCCGCCTCAAGGTTGTGTGTGTTGTGGCTTCACAAATGCTTTGCTGCATACCTCGGTTGTAACGAGTGGTTATTTCAGTCAAAGTTGCTCTTCTATCAGCTTGAATCAGTCGGCCCATTCTGCTCTGACCTCGAGCATCAACAAGGCATTTTCTCCCACAGGACTGCTGCAGACTGGATGCTCTTCCCTTCTAACACCATTCTTTGTAAACCCTAGAAATGGTTGTGTGTGTAAATCCCAGTAACTGAGCAGATTGTGAAATACTCAGACCGGCCCGTCTGGCACCAACAACCATGCCACGCTCAAAACGGCTTAAATCACCTTTCTTTCCCATTCTGACATTCAGTTTGGAGTTCAGGAGATTGTCTTGACCAGGACCACACCCCTAAATGCACTGAAGAACTGCCATGTGATTGGCTGATTAGATAATTGCATTAATGAGAAATTGAACAGGTGTTCCTAATAATCCTTTAGGTGTGTGTGTGTGTGTGTGTATGTATATATATATATATATATATATATATATATATATATATATATATATATATATATATATATATAA
>NC_090176.1:53470095-53540095 GCF_024679245.1 Pseudorasbora parva
TCCGGATGGGAATGCTAACCCTTTCCGCTTCCACATCCAGATGGGAATGCTAACCCTTTCCGCTTCCACATCCGGATGGGAATGCTAACCCTTTCCGCTTCCACATCCGGATGGGAATGCTAACCCTTTTTGCTTCGACATCCGGATGGGAATGCTAACCCTTTCCGCGTCCACATCCGGATGGGAATGCTAACCCTTTCCACTTCCACATCCGGATGGGAATGCTAACCCTTTCCGCGTCCACATCCGGATGGGAATGCTAACCCTTTCCGCGTCCACATCCGGATGGGAATGCTAACCCTTTCCACTTCCACATCCGGATGGGAATGCTAACCCTTTCCACTTCCACATCCAGATGGGAATGCTAACCCTTTCCACTTCCACATCCGGATGGGAATGCTAACCCTTTCCGCTTCCACATCCGGATGGGAATGCTAACCCTTTCCGCTTCCACATCCGGATGGGAATGCTAACCCTTTCCACTTCCACATCCGGATGGGAATGCTAACCCTTTCCGCTTCCACATCCGGATGGGAATGCTAACCCTTTCCGCTTCCACATCCGGATGGGAATGCTAACCCTTTCCGCGTCCACATCCGGATGGGAATGCTGTGATGATTATTTAGCACAGCTGCCGTTGGTTGTTCTGAAACGAGGCTCCTGTTCTTTTATCATATGAGGCCTATTGTTGATGCTCATAATGAATCCCTGACCTAAGTAAAGCAGGGCAGAAATCAGTCTATTTGCATTAAAGATTGTGCAGCATGCCAGTTTCTGAGGAACAGGAAGATGCACTGAAACCCACTGGCATTTCTACCTTTGTTTTACATGTCATGATCTCTCAGCGCTGAAGGAAACCAGTGGCGACCCTTGACCTTTATGCAAAACTCCTTCAGTCGCTCATCTGAATAGCGTTCTCTTCTTTTGTCTGGTTTAAGAAGAGACTAATCAAATTCAATATAATGTTTGTGAATGTGAAAAACATGTTAATTGGTCAACTGTAAAGCTACCGTACCATTATTGTCCTGTTAACACCGTGAAGCTGCTTTGAAAGCTTTCACAGGAATATGAGCTGATAATAATCATAAGTGTGTTGATCATCAGATCCTCATATGAGAATGATTAGTGAAGGATCATAAGACTCTGAAGAGTAATGATGATGATGATCACAGGAATAAATCACACTTTACTATATATTCACATAGAGTCGCAAAAATCAACAACCCCAACCCTTTGACTGAAACTCCTGATATTATCCGACTCATGTGTGTAATCTGATTTAACAGAACGGAGTGTTTTAGTGTGACACAAACCACTCGTTTCTTAACCAGCAAGATGGCCCTTCCTGGAGTATCCCTGTGCTCACTGTGATTCAAAGAAAGAAAGTATAAAGGGATTAGGACATGAATTTTATTTATTATTATTTTATTACCGTTTTACACAAAAATCAAATTATATTAGGGCTGTGCGATATTGAAGAAAAATGCGATATGCAATGTCTTGTTAAATAATGCGATATTCGATATGCAATACGATATTGCAATTAGTGTGTAAAATCTATTTAAATTATATTTAAAAAAAATATTTAAAAACTGAGAATGAAACCCATTTGAAAAAGAAACCAAAGAAACCATCGCTACACCTTCTGAAAGTGACCAGCTGTGTTGTAGAAAAAATATGTCACAAATTGTTCACGTTTCGGTGTGTGTGTGTGTGTGTGTGTGTGTGTGTGTGTGTGTGTGTGTGTGTGTGTGTGTGTGTGTTTGTGTGTGTGTGTGTGTCAGACAGCGCGAGACTGCAAATTATTGTTTTTCGCAAATTATTGCGTTTAATAACTCTTTTTAACATCAAGCAAGTCACATAAGTGACAGTAATGTGCCCAGACTATTCTCTGCTCTATGCGTGACCTAAAACGGACACTTTTCACAATGTCGTTCACAATATCCGAATATTTTTTACAATATTTTTGGCTAGAGAGGAGCAATTAAATTGACTGATAGACAACTACTCTGTAAGTGTTTGTAACTTTTCTCATTTTATTGTTTGTTCATTTGTTGTTGGATAAGTGTGTCTGTGTAGTGCAGAGGTGTGTATTATTAGTTTTGGTATATTCTCTCGGTGTGTGTGGGAGTTAGCATTTGTTGAGTTAGCATTTGTTTGGTCATTGCCACGTTGGGAGTGAGTTTGTTGGGGGCGTTCCCAGCTGCTTTCAATAACGATACTCAAGTGAGTATAAATAGCGTGATAGTCCGCGGCAGCGGAAGCGGCAGTGTGAAGCCCTCCTTGTGTGAAGACCTACGAGTGTAAAGACTTCAACTCTTCCCAGTGCAACTCCGCCCGAGCAAGGACCCCGGCAAGGCACTTGAGTATCCTCTTCCTTTTCATTATTTGTGTTCGGCTCTAATTCCTATCTGGCCTTTTCTCTGATCTGTATTCACCATGTGCTTTCAAATCTCAACTATAACTGCTAGCACTCATAAATCACGCTCTGTACGCACGAGACGCCGTAATCCTAATAATTTGCGCTATATCCTAACATCCTCTGCTACTTTACTCTTTATTCCAATTGGTCTCTGGAATTGCCAGTCGGCTGTAAACAAAGCAGACTTTATTTCATCTATTGGGACTCATTCTCAGCTTAGCCTCATGGCCCTAACTGAGACCTGGATCAAACCAGAGGACACTGCCACTCCTGCAGCCCTCTCAACCAATTTAACTTTTTCACACACTCCTCGGCCTATTGGGAGGGGTGGGGGTACTGGTTTGCTTATCTCTAATGATTGGAAATTTGATCCATTACCGTCTCTACCGGCCAATTCATTTGAATCGCACTCAATCACTATTACTCACCCTGTTAAAATCCATGTGGTAGTGGTCTATCGTCCTCCAGGTCACCTCGGTAACTTTGTGGAGGAGTTGGATGTGTTAATTTCTAGCTTCCCTGAGGATGGCACTCCACTGATTCTGCTTGGTGACTTCAACATCCATCTTGATAAACACCTAGCTGCAGACTTCAGCACTCTACTGACTTCATTTGACCTTAAGTTAATATCTACTACGGCTACTCACAGATCAGGTAACCAATTAGACCTCGTCTACACACGCAACTGCTCCACGGACAACACTTTAGTTGCTCCATTACACACCTCAGACCACTTTCTCATCACTCTTAACCTCATACTGACTCCTGATACAAAACGTACTCCTACACAGATTACCTTTCGGCGTAATCTACGCTCACTCTCTCCCTCTCGCCTATCCACTATGGTTTCATCTTCACTCCCTCCACCTGCTCAGTTCTCAGCACTGGACACTAACAGTGCTACCGACACTCTTTGCTCCACTCTAACATCCTCCTTAGACAGTTTTTGCCCCCTTTCCTCCAGACCAGCCCGCCCCACCCCATCTGCCCCCTGGCTGTCTGATGTTCTCCGTGAACATCGCTCTGGACTCAGGGCGGCAGAGAGGAAATGGCAGAAATCTAAAAACAATACTGACCTTGCCTTTTATCAGTCTCTTCTCTCTTCTTTCTCTACAAATGTCTCCTCTGCTAAAACAACATACTACCACAACAAAATCAACAATTGCTCTGACTCTCGCAAACTCTTTAAAACATTCTCCTCTCTCCTTTGTCCTCCTCCTCCCCCTCCTTCATCAACTCTTACAGCTGATGACTTTGCATCATTTTTCACCAACAAAACAGCTCTCATTAGCAAACAGTTCTCCACATCACAAACTGACACGCACATCTCAACAACTAACACGAACACGCTTCCATCCTTCTCTCCACTCTCCGAGGCAGATATTTCTAAACTCATCCTTTCCAATCACCCTACTACCTGTCCACTTGATCCTATTCCCACTCACCTCCTTCAGGCTATTTCTTCTTCAATCACTCCTGCACTCACTCACATTGTCAACACTTCTCTTCACACGGGAACCTTTCCCACAGCATTTAAGCAGGCTCGGGTAACCCCACTGCTTAAGAAACCCTCTCTGAATCCAGCACTTTTAGAAAACTACCGACCGGTATCCCTTCTGCCTTTCATCGCAAAGACCCTTGAGCGAGTTGTGTTCAATCAACTCTCTATGTTTCTTGAACGGGACAACCTCCTAGACAACAACCAATCTGGCTTCAAAAGCGGCCATTCGACCGAGACTGCCTTGCTCTCGGTTACTGAGGCACTGAGACTGGCAAAAGCAGCTTCCAAATCCTCAGTGCTCATTCTGCTGGATCTGTCTGCTGCTTTTGACACAGTTAACCACCAGATCCTCCTGTCAACACTTAAGAAGACGGGGATCTCAGGAACTGCTCTCCAGTGGTTCAGGTCTTACCTCTCTGGTAGGTCCTACAGGGTGTCATGGAGAGGTGTAGTGTCTAAGTCACATCATCTAGCTACTGGGGTTCCCCAGGGCTCAGTGCTTGGACCACTTCTCTTCTCCATCTACATGTCATCATTAGGTTCTGCCATTCAGAAACACGGCTTCTCCTATCACTGCTATGCGGATGACACTCAACTCTACTTCTCATTTCAACCAGATGATCCTACAGTCAGTGTTCGTATCGCTGCCTGTCTGACAGACATTTCTGACTGGATGAAAGAGCATCATCTTAAACTCAATCTTGCAAAGACAGAATTACTTGTTTTCTCAACCAACCCAGCACTTCATCAAAATTTCTCCATTCAGCTTGGTTCATCGACCATAACTCCATCAAGGACAGCCAGGAACCTTGGAGTTGTGATTGATGACCAGTTAAACTTCACTGACCACATTACTGCAACAGCCTGGTCCTGCAGATTTGCTTTATACAACATTAGAAAGATTAGACCCTTCCTATCAGAACAGGCTGCACAACTCCTGGTTCAAGCTCTTGTTCTCTCCAGACTGGATTATTGTAATGCTCTTCTGGCTGGGCTTCCAGCATGCACTATCAAACCCTTGCAGCTGATCCAGAATGCAGCGGCGAGAGTGGTCTTTAATGAGCCAAAGAGAGCGCATGTTACGCCTCTCTTCATCAAACTGCACTGGTTGCCAATGGCTGCTCGCATCAAATTCAAGGCACTAGTTATCGCCTACAAAACAACCACTGGCTCTGCACCAATATACCTAAATTCACTTGTTCAGACTTACACACCCTCCAGAAGCTTGCGTTCTGTGAGCGAGCGGCGCCTCGTGGTTCCATCCCAAAGAGGCATGAAATCGCTCTCACGCACATTTTCCTGGACCATTCCCACCTGGTGGAATGACCTGCCGATCTCAATTCGTGCTGCCGAGTCTGTAGCCATTCTTAAAAAACATCTTAAGACACATCTTTTCCATTTGCACTTGACCAATACAGAATAGCACTTACTGATCACCAGCAACGATTACACGACCCTCGTCCTCCAGCAAGGCATTCGCCACAGCACCCTGTTGTACCGACAGAGACACATGTTTAGCTGGCTTCACAGCCACCCGTGAAGAAACAACTTCAGCACCACATCTCTTAGACAGCGCCACTTCTGTTGCGCAAGCATCATTGTTGACAGTAGGAGTACAAGGAGATTTGAGCTTAGAAATCGAACCCTCCTCTCGATCATGATACAATTTCAAACGATTAATATGGCATAGTGTGGTCTTTCTCCTTCGATCTGGTGTAGAGATGACATAATTCAAATCATTCACTCGCCGTTCGACACGATAAGGCCCACTGTAACGAGCCTGCAAAGCAGAACCCATTCCAGGAATCAACACAAGAACTTTATCACCCTCTCTAAAGCTTCGAGAAACAGCCTTCTGATCAAACCTCTGCTTCATCCTTTTTTGACAAAGACCCAAATTACCTTTGGCCAACTGACATGCACAACGAAGCCTATTACGCATGTTGGACACGTAATCAGACAAACTGAGACACTTCTTAGGCTCAGCGAGCCACGATTCTTTCAACAGCTTTAAAGGCCCACGAACTGTGTGCCCAAAAACAAGTTCCGACGGGCTAAATCCCAAACTTTCCTGCACTACCTCGCGCACAGCAAAAAGAGCTAGCGGAACACCTTCATCCCAATCGCGCTGAAACTCGAGGCAAAAACTCTTGAGCATATTTTTCAACGTTTGATGAAACCTCTCGAGTGCACCCTGACTTTGAGGACGATACGGGCTGGATGCAACATGATGGACCGCGAGCTGGCGCATAGCTTGAGCGAATACACGGGACATAAAATTAGTACCGCGATCTGACTGAATAGTTTTCGGAAGGCCAAAAAGAGAGAAAAAACCCATCAAGGCCTTAATAACGGCAGGAGCGGTGATTTTACGAAGCGGAACAGCCTCTGGAAAACGAGTCACACTACACATAATGGTTAGTAACCATTGATTCCCAGATTTTGTTCGAGGCAATGGGCCCACACAGTCTAATATAACGTGTTCAAAAGGCTCAGACGTAACAGGAATCGGCTGTAAAGGCGCAGGAGGAATCACCTGATTAGGTTTACCAATGATCTGACATAAATGACAGGTTCGGCAATACCTCACAACATCTCTTTTAATACCTGGCCAAAAAAAATGGCGCAAAATTCTGTCAGTGGTCTTATTTACGCCAAGATGACCCGCAAAGTGATGGTCATGAGCTAAACTTAAAACCTTATCCCGAAAAGAGACTGGAACAACCATTTGCAAAAAAACTCTCCACTCATCTTGTGCGGAGGCCATAAGAGGTCTCCACTTGCGCATTAAGACACCATCTCGTAAAAAGTAGCCGTGTGGCGAATGCTCAATGTCTTCTTCAGACTTAGCTTCTGAAAAAAAAGAAGACAGAGATGGGTCAATTTTCTGTTCTTTAATAAGCTGCTCCCGACTCATAGACAAATTAAGAACATCGTAAGGAAACGACAGTGAAGCAGAATTCAAAAGTAAATCACTGTCGCTAGGGAGTGAAGGTTGAGCAATAAAAGTATCACTAAGATCAAGTTGATCCTCGATTTCATTCTCCTTTTCATCTTTCGCCATAGCACGCGTAACCACGCTAGCAGAAAAAACATCAGGGAAGTTAATTGACAAGTCATCAGAGCATGTTTTTAACGATGCATGAGACACTATGGGGCAAGGCAAAACTTTTCCACCACACAAATCGTTACCAAGTAGCACTGCTACATTTTTAATAGGCAAGGAGGGGCGTACGCCCATGGTAACATTGCCAGTAACTAAGTCAGACACAAGAGAAATCTCATGCAGAGGGACATTAACATACCCCATTTCAAATCCACGTACAAGAATGCTATCACCAGTAAAAGTCTTATCACAAAAAGGCAACACATCTTGCACGATAAAACTCTGTGAGGCGCCCGTGTCACGCAGAATCTTTATTGGAATTTTTGAACACTCACCAGGCAAAGAGACAAAGCCATCCATTATAAAAGGTGCAAAACTGTGATTGTCAGTATTAGCATTGTCCCCACTCACAGGCATGTTCGCAACACACAAACCCACCTCAGATCGATAAGAAGCTGGTTGACCCGCCGCCTTATTTTTACGCTTCAGAGAATAACACTCAGCCAGAACATGACCACGTTTCTTACAATAGGCGCAGGTCGGAACTGTAACGTTAGACCCTGACGAACGCCGGTCCGGAGAGCGGGCAGAAACAGGCACGTTTTCTCTAGACATCTTGGAGACATTCGATTGATTTGAAACATTGGTTGAAAATCTAGGATTAGAAGGAACACGTTTATGTGTGAGTACATACTCGTCAGCAAGCACAGCCGCACGAGCAGGAGTCAAATTCTTATGCTCACTAACATGCGTAGCAACTGTTTGAGGAAGACCGTTTTTAACATCTTCAAGAATAATCAGATCACGAAGAGCTTGAAAAGTTGTTACTTCTTGAGAACTAAGCCAACGATCAAACAACATTTCTTTCTCTCTAACATACTCGACATAGGTAAGAGCTTCAGGTTTATAATAATTACGAAACTTTTGTCGATAAGCCTCCGGCACAAGAGCATAGATGCGAAAAACAGCATGTTTGACTTTATCGTAATCTGCTGCGTCTTCAAGAGTTAATGAGGAGTAAGCTTCCTGCGCTTTCCCAGTGAAAACACATTGTAACGTCATGGTCCAAATTTCTTTGGGCCATTTAAACGTTGTCGCTACGCGTTCGAAATGTGCAAAAAATTTGTCAACCTCGCTTTCACTAAAAGGTGGAACGAGGCGAATATTACGAGTTATATCACATTGATCTGGCTTGAACGGAACACCAGCCTCACGGGCTTTCAGCTCAAGCTCTTTAATACGTAATGCCTGCCCAAGCTCAAGATCTTTCAATCTAAACTCGTGATCTCTTTTTTCTCGTTCTCGTACTGTCTGTCTGTCAGCCTCCAACCTAGTTTTTTCGCGCTCCCATTCAATTTCCTTTTCTCTTAACTGTAAACGTTTCAATTCTAGTGCTGCTTTACTGGGTGAAGGTGACGAATCAATAGGAAGACGTTTACCCTGATCGGGTGCCGTAGATACATCCGAAGACACTTTCCCAAACACTCCAATTTCTCGCAAATCTTCCATAAGTTTATCTTGCAAATCAGCCTTGGAAGGGCTACCACTCACCTCAAGCTTATAGTGGCCAGCGATTCTAACAAGGTCATCACGCGTAACACTTAACAAAATATCCTGTGAAGGAGCCAGAATAAACGCGTCTAAATCGAACATTGCGAGTGACAAAAAATTCCCTAAACGAGCAAAAGGGGAAAAAAAGAAAAATATACACCACAAAACTACAGCCATAAAGAACAAAGGGCGGTTCAAACAAATGCGCACTCACAGCGCGCAGTGCGACCACCACAGAAAAGATTTTCACAAAAATGAAAATCAGAAAAAAAATATATATATATATTTTTAACAAATATGGTTCAAAACCCGACTAAACGAGCCCCCATTTATATGTTACGTCACCATTAAATAAACAGGAAAAATGGAATAACATAACATACAAAGTGACCATAGAGACGCAATGACGGTGCAACAAATTAGTTTAATAAAGAATAAGACTTAACAAACAGAGCATGGTGGGAAATTAACACAAAAAAACAACCCTGACTACACATGTCTGTAAAGAAAGGTGAAACTTGCCTACCTCCCGTCCAAACAAAAGACAAGTTGTCGTGAGTCTTCCGGTTCCTCTAGCTGCTACACTAAACTACCGACAAGATAAACAACGTGAAAAAAAACCCCTCACCTTTTCTCCCACCAGCTCTCAAAATAACCCATAAACTAAAACACATGATTATCCCCTTTCCGGAGCATAGTAAGATGTACGAGCGCGGTGCTTTCGCTCCGTCGATGGAAAAGAGCAGGTGGAAAATAGAAGCCTCCTCTCCGGACATCAGGCAGGTGTTTTTAAAGCGGTTGCCCAACCCACAATCAGTAACCAGCGGGACACAAATCTAGGATTAGCAACGGCAACAGCAACGACTAAAAGCGCACACTCCTGGATCATATCTACGTCTCTCATCCGGATTTGTGCCTTCAGGCGGGTATGTTACATAGTTATCATAACTATCAGAATCCAGTGTTCTGTATATTGCGTACGTGAGTTTTTGTTGTAGATGGCTATTGCTGCGCGTTTAGCTAGAATACAAAACCAACCCATTGGGCCACTGAATCTGCATTAACGACAACAGCTGGGGCAACAGCCTTAGTCCTAATGGGTTGTTATCATAGCTATCAAAATCCAGTGTTCGGCACTTTGCGGACGTGAGTTTTTGTTGTAGATGTCTGTCTTTAAAAAAAAACAAAAAAAACAATTGTTGTGTATTGTGCTAATTAATTGAGATTTCTTACAGCTCTTACAGGTTTTTGGCCTTGTCTGTTCCGTTGCTTCTATTACTCTCCCATTTTTTGTAAGTCGCTTTGGATAAAAGCGTCTGCTAAATGATTAAATGTAAATGTAAATGTAATATGCATATTGTGATATGTACATATATATATATATATATATATATATATATATATATATATATATATATATACACAAACCAAATATATATAAATTATTAATTTCAACCCTCATTCTGACCCTCCTTCTAAAATTATCTGTTTTTTAGGCACGGCTCCTTTAAGGCACGTTAGTGAACAGCCGTTGTTCTGATTAGCTAACGTCATTGAACAGATAATCTGAACACACATCTGTATACCGTATCGGTGTAGACAGCATCAGTCATTATAATCTGAACACACATCTGTATACCGTATCAGTGTAGACAGCGTCAGTCATTATAATCTGAACACACATCTGTACACCGTATCGGTGTAGACAGCGTCAGTCATTATAATCTGAACACACATCTGTATACCGTATCTGTGTAGACAGCATCAGTCATTATAATCTGAACACACATCTGTATACCGTATCGGTGTAGACAGCGTCAGTCATTATAATCTGAACACACATCTGTATACCGTATCAGTGTAGACAGCATCAGTCATTATAATCTGAACACACATCTGTATACCGTATCAGTGTAGACAGTGTCAGTCATTATAATCTGAACACACATCTGTATACCGTATCAGTGTAGACAGCATCAGTCATTATAATCTGAACACACATCTGTATACCGTATCAGTGTAGACAGCATCAGTCATTATAATCTGAACACACATCTGTATACCGTATCAGTGTAGACAGCGTCAGTCATTATAATCTGAACACACATCTGTATACCGTATCAGTGTAGACAGCGTCAGTCATTATAATCTGAACACACATCTGTATACCGTATCAGTGTAGACAGCATCAGTCATTATAATCTGAACACACATCTGTATACCGTATCAGTGTAGACAGCATCAGTCATTATAATCTGAACACACATCTGTATACCGTATCGGTGTAGACAGCTTCAGTCATTATAATCTGAACACACATCTGTATACCGTATCAGTGTAGACAGCCTCAGTCATTATAATCTGAACACACATCTGTATACCGTATCGGTGTAGACAGCTTCAGTCATTATAATCTGAACACACATCTGTATACCGTATCGGTGTAGACAGCGTCAGTCATTATAATCTGAACACACATCTGTATACCGTATCGGTGTAGACAGCGTCAGTCATTATAATCTGAACACACATCTGTATACCGTATCAGTGTAGACAGCGTCAGTCATTATAATCTGAACACACATCTGTATACCGTATCAGTGTAGACAGCGTCAGTCATTATAATCTGAACACACATCTGTATACCGTATCGGTGTAGACAGCTTCAGTCATTATAATCTGAACACACATCTGTATACCGTATCAGTGTAGACAGCGTCAGTCATTATAATCTGAGCACACATCTGTATACCGTATCAGTGTAGACAGCGTCAATCATTATAATCTGAACACACATCTGTATACCGTATCAGTGTAGACAGCGTCAGTCATTATAATCTGAACACACATCTGTATACCGTATCGGTGTAGACAGCATCAGTCATTATAATCTGAACACACATCTGTATACCGTATCGGTGTAGACAGCATCAGTCATTATAATCTGAACACACATCTGTATACCGTATCGGTGTAGACAGCGTCAGTCATTATAATCTGAACACACATCTGTATACCGTATCAGTGTAGACAGCGTCAGTCATTATAATCTGAACACACATCTGTATACCGTATCAGTGTAGACAGCGTCAGTCATTATAATCTGAACACACATCTGTATACCGTATCAGTGTAGACAGCGTCAGTCATTATAATCTGAACACACATCTGTATACCGTATCAGTGTAGACAGCGTCAGTCATTATAATCTGAACACACATCTGTATACCGTATCGGTGTAGACAGCTTCAGTCATTATAATCTGAAAACACATCTGTATACCGTATCAGTGTAGACAGCGTCAGTCATTATAATCTGAGCACACATCTGTATACCGTATCAGTGTAGACAGCATCAGTCATTATAATCTGAACACACATCTGTATACCGTATCGGTGTAGACAGCGTCAGTCATTATAATCTGAACACACATCTGTATACCGCATCAGTGTAGACAGCGTCAGTCATTATAATCTGAACACACATCTGTATACCGTATCAGTGTAGACAGCGTCAGTCATTATAATCTGAACACACATCTGTATACCGTATCAGTGTAGACAGCGTCAGTCATTATAATCTCAACACACATCTGTATATCGTATCGGTGTAGACAGCATCAGTCATTATAATCTGAACACACATCTGTATACCGTATCGGTGTAGACAGCGTCAGTCATTATAATCTGAAACCACATCTGTATACCGTATCTGTGTAGACAGCATCAGTCATTATAATCTGAACACACATCTGTATACCGCATCAGTGTAGACAGCATCAGTCATTATAATCTGAACACACATCTGTATACCGTATCAGTGTAGACAGCGTCAATCATTATAATCTGAACACACATCTGTATACCGTATCGGTGTAGACAGCGTCAGTCATTATAATCTGAACACACATCTGTATACCGTATCAGTGTAGACAGCATCAGTCATTATAATCTGAACACACATCTGTATACCGTATCAGTGAAGACAGCATCAGTCATTATAATCTGAACACACATCTGTATACCGTATCAGTGTAGACAGCGTCAGTCATTATAACCTGAACACACATCTGTATACCGTATCAGTGTAGACAGCGTCAGTCATTATAATCTGAACACACATCTGTATACCGTATCAGTGTAGACAGCATCAGTCATTATAATCTGAACACACATCTGTATACCGTATCAGTGTAGACAGCATCAGTCATTATAATCTGAACACACATCTGTATACCGTATCAGTGTAGACAGCATCAGTCATTATAATCTGAACACACATCTGTATACCGTATCAGTGTAGACAGCATCAGTCATTATAATCTGAACACACATCTGTATACCGTATCAGTGTAGACAGCTTCAGTCATTATAATCTGAACACACATCTGTATACCGTATCAGTGTAGACAGCATCAGTCATTATAATCTGAACACACATCTGTATACCGTATCAGTGTAGACAGCATCAGTCATTATAATCTGAACACACATCTGTATACCGTATCAGTGTAGACAGCATCAGTCATTATAATCTGAACACACATCTGTATACCGTGTCAGTGTAGACAGCATCAGTCATTATAATCTGAACACACATCTGTATACCGTATCAGTGTAGACAGCATCAGTCATTATAATCTGAACACACATCTGTATACCGTATCAGTGTAGACAGCGTCAGTCATTATAATCTGAACACACATCTGTATACCGTATCAGTGTAGACAGCCAGTCATTATAATCTGAACACACATCTGTATACCGTATCAGTGTAGACAGCGTCAGTCATTATAATCTGAACACACATCTGTATATCGTATCAGTGTAGACAGCATCAGTCATTATAATCTGAACACATATCTGTATACCGTATCAGTGTAGACAGCGTCAGTCATTATAATCTGAACACACATCTGTATACCGTATCAGTGTAGACAGCGTCAGTCATTATAATCTGAACACACATCTGTATACCGTATCAGTGTAGACAGCATCAGTCATTATAATCTGAACACACATCTGTATACCGTATCAGTGTAGACAGCATCAGTCATTATAATCTGAACACACATCTGTATACCGTATCAGTGTAGACAGCATCAGTCATTATAATCTGAACACACATCTGTATACCGTATCAGTGTAGACAGCGTCAGTCATTATAATCTGAACACACATCTGTATACCGTATCAGTGTAGACAGCATCAGTCATTATAATCTGAACACACATCTGTATACCGCATCAGTGTAGACAGCGTCAGTCATTATAATCTGAACACACATCTGTATACCGTATCAGTGTAGACAGCGTCAGTCATTATAATCTGAACACACATCTGTATACCGTATCAGTGTAGACAGCATCAGTCATTATAATCTGAACACACATCTGTATACCGTATCGGTGTAGACAGCGTCAGTCAGTATAATCTGAACACACATCTGTATACCGTATCAGTGTAGACAGCATCAGTCATTATAATCTGAACACACATCTGTATACCGTATCAGTGTAGACCGCATCAGTCATTATAATCTGAACACACATCTGTATACCGTATCAGTGTAGACAGCGTCAGTCATTATAATCTGAACACACATCTGTATACCGTATCAGTGTAGACAGCGTCAGTCATTATAATCTGAACACACATCTGTATACCGTATCGGTGTAGACAGCTTCAGTCATTATAATCTGAACACACATCTGTATACCGTATCAGTGTAGACAGCGTCAGTCATTATAATCTGAGCACACATCTGTATACCGTATCAGTGTAGACAGCGTCAGTCATTATAATCTGAACACACATCTGTATACCGTATCAGTGTAGACAGCATCAGTCATTATAATCTGAACACACATCTGTATACCGTATCAGTGTAGACAGCGTCAGTCATTATAATCTGAACACACATCTGTATACCGTATCAGTGTAGACAGCCTGTCATTATAATCTGAACACACATCTGTATACCGTATCAGTGTAGACAGCGTCAGTCATTATAATCTGAACACACATCTGTATATCGTATCAGTGTAGACAGCATCAGTCATTATAATCTGAACACACATCTGTATACCGTATCGGTGTAGACAGCGTCAGTCATTATAATCTGAACACACATCTGTATACCGTATCAGTGTAGACAGCGTCAGTCATTATAATCTGAACACACATCTGTATACCGTATCAGTGTAGACAGCGTCAGTCATTATAATCTGAACACACATCTGTATACCGTATCAGTGTAGACAGCGTCAGTCATTATAATCTGAACACACATCTGTATATCGTATCAGTGTAGACAGCATCAGTCATTATAATCTGAACACACATCTGTATACCGTATCGGTGTAGACAGCATCAGTCATTATAATCTGAACACACATCTGTATACCGTATCGGTGTAGACAGCATCAGTCATTATAATCTGAACACACATCTGTATACCGTATCAGTGTAGACAGCGTCAGTCATTATAATCTGAACACACATCTGTATACCGTATCAGTGTAGACAGCATCAGTCATTATAATCTGAACACACATCTGTATACCGTATCGGTGTAGACAGCGTCAGTCATTATAATCTGAACACACATCTGTATACCGCATCAGTGTAGACAGCGTCAGTCATTATAATCTGAACACACATCTGTATACCGTATCAGTGTAGACAGCTTCAGTCATTATAATCTGAACACACATCTGTATACCGTATCAGTGTAGACAGCGTCAGTCATTATAATCTGAACACACATCTGTATACCGTATCAGTGTAGACAGCATCAGTCATTATAATCTGAACACACATCTGTATACCGTATCGGTGTAGACAGCGTCAGTCATTATAATCTGAACACACATCTGTATACCGTATCAGTGTAGACAGCCAGTCATTATAATCTGAACACACATCTGTATACCGTATCAGTGTAGACAGCGTCAGTCATTATAATCTGAGCACACATCTGTATACCGTATCAGTGTAGACAGCATCAGTCATTATAATCTGAACACACATCTGTATACCGTATCGGTGTAGACAGCGTCAGTCATTATAATCTGAACACACATCTGTATACCGTATCAGTGTAGACAGCGTCAGTCATTATAATCTGAACACACATCTGTATACCGTATCAGTGTAGACAGCGTCAGTCATTATAATCTGAACACACATCTGTATACCGTATCAGTGTAGACAGCGTCAATCATTATAATCTGAACACACATCTGTATATCGTATCAGTGTAGACAGCATCAGTCATTATAATCTGAACACACATCTGTATACCGTATCGGTGTAGACAGCATCAGTCATTATAATCTGAACACACATCTGTATACCGTATCGGTGTAGACAGCATCAGTCATTATTATCTGAACACACATCTGTATACCGTATCGGTGTAGACAGCGTCAGTCAGTATAATCTGAACACACATCTGTATACCGTATCAGTGTAGACGGCATCAGTCATTATAACCTGAACACACATCTGTATACCGTATCAGTGTAGACGGCATCAGTCATTATAATCTGAACACACATCTGTATACCGTATCAGTGTAGACAGCGTCAGTCATTATAATCTGAACACACATCTGTATACCGTATCGGTGTAGACAGCTTCAGTCATTATAATCTGAGCACACATCTGTATACCTTATCAGTGTAGACAGCATCAGTCATTATAATCTGAACACACATCTGTATACCATATCAGTGTAGACAGCATCAGTCATTATAATCTGAACACACATCTGTATACCGTATCAGTTTAGACAGCTTCAGTCATTATGATCTGAACACACATCTGTATACCGTATCAGTGTAGACAGCATCAGTCATTATAATCTGAACACACATCTGTATACCGTATCAGTGTAGACAGCGTCAGTCATTATAATCTGAACACACATCTATATACCGTATCAGTGTAGACAGCATCAGTCATTATAATCTGAACACACATCTGTATACCGTATCGGTGTAGACAGCGTCGGTCATTATAATCTGAACACACATCTGTATACCGTATCAGTGTAGACAGCGTCAGTCATTGTAATCTGAACACACATCTGTATACCGTATCAGTGTAGACAGCGTCAGTCATTGTAATCTGAACACACATCTGTATACCGTATCAGTGTAGACAGCGTCAGTCATTATAATCTGAACACACATCTGTATACCGTATCAGTGTAGACAGCGTCAGTCATTGTAATCTGAACACACATCTGTATACCGTATCAGTGTAGACAGCGTCAGTCATTATAATCTGAACACACATCTGTATACCGTATCAGTGTAGACAGCATCAGTCATTATAATCTGAACACACATCTGTATACCGTATCAGTGTAGACAGCATCAGTCATTATAATCTGAACACACATCTGTATACCGTATCAGTGTAGACAGCATCAGTCATTATAATCTGAACACACATCTGTATACCGTATCAGTGTAGACAGCGTCAGTCATTATAATCTGAACACACATCTGTATACCGTATCGGTGTAGACAGCGTCAGTCATTATAATCTGAACACACATCTGTACACCGTATCAGTGTAGACAGCGTCAGTCATTATAATCTGAACACACATCTGTATACCGTATCAGTGTAGACAGCATCAGTCATTATAATCTGAACACACATCTGTATACCGTATCAGTGTAGACAGCATCAGTCATTATAATCTGAACACACATCTGTATACCGTATCAGTGTAGACAGCGTCAGTCATTATAATCTGAACACACATCTGTATACCGTATCAGTGTAGACAGCATCAGTCATTATAATCTGAACACACATCTGTATACCGTATCAGTGTAGACAGCGTCAGTCATTATAATCTGAACACACATCTGTATACCGTATCAGTGTAGACAGCGTCAGTCATTATAATCTGAACACACATCTGTATACCGTATCAGTGTAGACAGCTTCAGTCATTATAATCTGAACACACATCTGTATACCGTATCAGTGTAGACAGCGTCAGTCATTATAATCTGAACACACATCTGTATACCGTATCAGTGTAGACAGTGTCAGTCATTATAATCTGAACACACATCTGTATACCGTATCAGTGTAGACAGCATCAGTCATTATAATCTGAACACACATCTGTATACCGTATCAGTGTAGACAGCGTCAGTCATTATAATCTGAACACACATCTGTATACCGTATCAGTGTAGACAGCGTCAGTCATTATAATCTGAACACACATCTGTATACCGTATCAGTGTAGACAGCATCAGTCATAATGGGACGGGGCCTATGGTGAGATGATGTATAACTATTTGTTTTATTGGGCGTATGCTAATATATTTGCCCATGTGACATCACAGATCCCTCAATATAAAAAAGAGCTTGATTAAATAAATGTATTGTTTATAACGAGGACGTTTTAAACTCTGAATCTTGCAGGATGATTTAATGGTACAAAGACCTCTGACATGTCAAAAGATCAACAAGAATTTACTTTCTCATGTCACGACCTGTTAAAATGTATTTATCCAGTATATTAAGGTAGATACTGCAGTGTAATTACTGGGCTTGGATGCTGCTGTTGTTGAACGTCTCTAGTTTCAGCGCCTCTGGCACTTAAGAACACTCAAAAGTGTGCTCAGTAATTCTAGTCCACGCTGGAACCTTTAGATCACATTATGAGCGAATCAAAACCACACAACGGTACAGTCACACCGTGACTCGACATTTTAAGGACAAAACAGCACCACTGAGTCACAAGAGTGAGACGCCGCGGATGTTGAATGTTCTGGAGCTTTAGAAGAAATTATTTTTACAAGAGGATGGTTGAGATTAGCAGAAATGAGAATGTAAGATTTAATTTAGCTCTTTAATTGCAGACGTTATCTTGTGCTGAAGTCCTGATGTCGATCGGAAGCTTTCTGAAGACGCTCAGATAAAGACTGCTCATATCTCTATGAATGTCAAAGCAATGACAGCTGATCCTGAACACAACATTACTGAAATCTGTCTCAGCGTTTAAACAGTTCACTGACACCTGGTTAAAACCACGACAGATGACAGAGCGAAAACAAGCAATAGAGGAGAGACAGAGTAGAAATCAAAATGGGTAAATAGTGTTAAATTACAAGACGTTAACCATTCAGTTAACAAGTTATGTTACAGTTATGATAAAAAATACATAGAATAGAATATGTGTGTTGTTGTATAGATTATTTGTGTGTGTGTGTGTGTGTGTGTGTGTGTGTGTGTGTGTGTGTGTGTGTGTGTGTGTGTGTGTGTGTGTGTGTGTGTGTGTGTGTATATATATATATATATATATATATATATGTATATATATATATATATATATATATATATATATATATATATATATATATATATATATATATATATATATATATATATATATATAATATAATGCTCCAAGGAAGGACCAGTGGAGAACCGGCCACAGGGTCATGGGCGGCCAAGGCTCATTGATGACCGTGGGGAGCGAAGGCTGGCCCGTGGGGGCCGATCAAACAGACGAGCTACTGGAGCTCAAACTGCTCCAGAAGTTAATGCTGGTTCTGATAGAAAGCTGTCCGAATACACAGAGCAGCTCAGTTTGAGGCGTATGGGCGGCATATCATACGGCATTGTATAATATGAATATTTTTGGCCCTATGATGAATCACTTTAGCCTGACAAACCAGACCCACATCCAGATGTTTGCTCTGGAAACTCCCCATTGACAGCTCAATCTGAGGGGCGGGATAAACGGCTGTCTGTCAAACTCCCTCTGCACGCGATAGGATAGCGCTACACCAACCAGAGCAACGAAGGTGAAGCAGAGCTTGTTGACAGATTAAACATTCGCCGTATCCGGTCGGCTAAACTCCGAACACATCTTCCCTTCTTCAGAATGACTTCAGTGCCGTTCTTTGTTCTTTTCTCAGAGAAAAGCTGAACTCAAGTCTTCCAGAGTCGCGGCTGAAGCTGATTCGACAGACCGCCGTTCGCCACTTTCTGTGTTTACTAGAAGCACGCAAACGCAACTCGGCCGTCATTATGGCCCCGCCCACCGACTCTATACACGATGTGATTGGCCCGTCCAGAGTGAGGGGAATACAGCTCAGAAGGGTATTGAGAGTTCCTAGACGACACTCACGGGCAGATTAGATTTGCTGCCGCTAGGGTGCGTCTAGATTTCTAGGTTAGAATCACTTGTCATATTCCTCAGAATCCAAAGTTTCTTTGCGTTGTAATTTGTTTATTTTTTGTATTGCTTTTTATACTTATAAATTAATTATAATTTATAATTATAAATTAGCAGCCTACAGTTTGCACACATGTACTCCTATATGTTTTTATTATTACTATTTATTATTACGAAAATATTACTATTTTTCACACAATATATGCACGTGTTTTGGGGACACGGTTTGATCGCTCCACACAGGCCAGCCTTCGCTCCCCACGTGCATCAATGAGCCTTGGCCGCCCATGACCCTGTGGCCGGTTCTCCACTGGTCCTTCCTTGGAGCACTTTTGATAGATACTGACCACTGCAGACCGGGAACAGCCCACAAGAGCTGCAGTTTTGGAGATGCTCTGACCCAGTCGTCTAGCCGTCACAATCTGGCCAAACTCGCTCAAATCCTTACGCTCGCCCATTTCTCCTGCTTCACACACATCAACTCTGAGGAAGAAATGTTCACTTGCTGCCTAATATATCCCGCCCACTAACAGGTGATGAAGAGATAGTCAGTGTTATTCACTTTATGGTCATAATGTTATTACTGATCAGTGTATTTATATACAGTATTCAGAAAGTAAGCAAAATCAAGTAAAAAAGTTAAAGTTAAATAAATCTCATTGTGACTGGCAGTCCTTCTTGAGTGTTTTCTGTCGGGTCAGTCGAGTACAAACACGGCCTGTGTATTTCATGGGTGTGACAGCTGGGCCAAAGCTGGTCCTCTGGGTCCCCTGGAGCCATGTTTGATGTGATTCTTCCTTCTTTATCCCATCAGGATCGGGCCAAACCCTCAGATGACTGCGATAAGCTCTCTGACCCCTCCTCGCCGCGAGCCGACATTCAGCGTCCAAACGCCCCACATTAACAGCAGGATAAAAGCTTTGAATATAAACAGTTTAAATAAAGCATTATCTCTAATTGCTCCTCTGTCAGAAAAGAAAGCTACTGGAGGCATGCGATACCGAGCCATTGAAGGGAAAAAAGGCAATCTGCATCACCGATGACCCTAAGTGCTTTATTTTGTACCAGCGATAGTATCGAGTCTTTGATGTCCAAACCAGTTAGGAAAATTCATGTTAATTGGCATGTTTGTGTGTCGTATTGATAGCGACTGTTGTTCCTTCCCAGAGGAGCGCGTCTCACTTCCCTTCCATTATACTTGGACTCAGATGTGAATTCCTACAAGGACTCACAAAAACAGACGTGCAGTTGTTCTCAGATATTCAGAAATGTTTGAGGTCACTTAAATCTCAGCACAATTTGAGACATTTTGCTTTCCATCCAAATTTACCCAACGATCCATCCAGGGCATGATCCGCCCAATGCCCTATTACGCCATGAACCCGTTTAATGTCCTACCTCGACGGAAACTTGACTTAAACATCAACACTGCCATATTTATTTTCATAATTCAGATTCCTGGTTTTATTGTGATTAATTAATTTGCATTTATGCATTTGCCATCCAAAGTGACATTTAAGCAGTTCATGTGATTTCAAAAAGAATCTTTGATTAAAATATAATAACTTGCTCTACCTCTTTCTTTTCCAGAGTTTCTGTGAACGTTTAAGCTAAAGTCTGTCAGTGTCTGTCATGTAAGCAGCACGTGGAGATTAGACTATAAAATGGTTTTTTTTTAGAAGATGCACCTAGTAAAATCCTAGCATTGTATAGTATAGTTGCTTAAAGTGTTTTTATTTTATAAGTAAAATATAAATTATTAGCCAATAGTTTGGTCAGATGTGCTGATGCAGTGTCAGAAATCTGTGGTCTAAATCTTTATCATTTTTAACTGTTTTACCGGTTAGGCATTTCATGTTAACTTCTGATTGATTGAACTCTGTATTTGCTCTCGGTTTAATCTCCCAGTTTGAGTAATATCATAAAGCATTAGCATCTGATTTCTGTCCTGACACTGAATGCATGTCTCGTCCTGAGGCTCCAGAAAGACCCGCTCTTTGTCCGAGCAGCGACCCCATCCTTTTTGTTGTGTTTGTGGCCTTTATTTTGGCCTCTAAACACCCAGATGCCTGAGCTTTTCTCTCAGGGAAGAATAACTATGGACATCCTTGTCTTTTCACTTCATGAAGCTGCAGTCAATGTGTCATTGTGTGTGTTCAGAAGGACTTTGGTGGTCCTGGTCACTGTCTACATCGCTGGCTGCAGTCGTCCGCGGATTACGCTTTTGTGCGCTGTGAAAAGGTAAGAGAAGTCACTTATTTGAGCTCAGTGAAGCTGCTCAGTATAGAAATAAGAGACAGGCTTTTGAAACGGCCTCCCATTCCCTTTCCAATAAATCAAAACCCTCTCCAGAGATTGCCTTGATACACGGCACAAAGACAGACGAACTCCTCCATTCCCGCACAGAGAGTGTGCTGAGAACAGGACGACTGAGGTCAACCGCGCTGTTTCATATTCCTCACGTGGAATAATTGATGTGTTTTGATGTGCTGCCCCCTGTAGGCCAACAGCTCCAACAGCCTGCCAAAAATCTCACCAGAAACCTCACTAAAACACCAAAAACACAGCCGAGGGAGACGTTAGTGTCTCAGATTTTAGTAACACTTTTATAGCGTTTATTAATAGTTTGAATTCGTTTTTTTATTTATATTTACATCCTGTTAAAGTTTTAGTAATTTTTCTGTTTGACGTTATTTTAGCACATCGATTTAAACTAAATTAAAACGTTTCCTTGGCAACTAGCTATAGTTGTATAGTTCTAACCCATACAGTTGTATGTTGTTTTATTTGTTAACGTTTATTTTATTTCAAGTAATAATAATAATAATAAAAAAAAGGTTTTAGTTGAGAGGGAATGAGAGGAGAAACAATTAAGTAGATACTTCTCAAAAGTTTCTCCTGAGAAAATATCATAAATGTGCCCCTGGAGCTCAACATTACTCATGCATCTCTTGAGTATATCTGTGGCAATAGCCAACAATACATCGTGTGGGTCAAAAATATCAATTTTTGAATCCCAAAAATTATTAGGATATTAAGATCATTTTTCATGACGATATTTAGTAATTGTCCTACCGTAAATAAATAATAAATGTATTATTAGTAGTGATTTGCATTGCTAAGGACTTCATTTGGACAACTTTAAAGGAGATTTTCTCAATATTTGGCTTTTTTTTTTTTTTGCACCCTCAGATTCCAGATTTTCAAATATTGTCCTAACAAACCGCACATCAATGGAGAGGTTATTTATTCAGGTTCCATGTGATGTATAAATCTCAATTTCATAACATTTTTGTAGTCCAGGATCACATGGCTCTCCACTAGAGATTATAAATCTCATTGTGTTTTACTCTTGTTGTTTGACAGAAATTCACACATTTGTGTCATTGTCTACAGTACTGGTCAAAAGTTTCGAAGATTTCCTTTGACCCACTTTATATTAGCTGGCCTTAAATATTAACATTTAAATTAATCATTTGAAACAATACATTTATTGTATTCATACATGTTTCTACATTTTACTTACATTTTAATAATTACATCTGTAATTCATTTCTGTGGTTACATTTATAAGTAAACTGTTGACACTTTACACCTTACACCTAATCCTAACCCTTAAACTGACCCACACCACCACACCTGACCCTAACTCTACCCTTAAACTGACCCACACCACCACACCTGTCCCTAACTCTACCCTTAAACTGACCCACACCACCACACCTGTCCCTAACTCTACCCTTAAACTGACCCACACCACCACACCTGACCCTAACTCTACCCTTAAACTGACCCACACCACCACACCTGTCCCTAACTCTACCCTTAAACTGACCCACACCACCACACCTGACCCTAACTCTACCCTTAAACTGACCCACACCACCACACCTGTCCCTAACTCTACCCTTAAACTGACCCACACCACCACACCTGACCCTAACTCTACCCTTAAACTGACCCACACCACCACACCTGTCCCTAACTCTACCCTTAAACTGACCCACACCACCACACCTGACCCTAACTCTACCCTTAAACTGACCCACACCACCACACCTGTCCCTAACTCTACCCTTAAACTGACCCACACCACCACACCTGTCCCTAACTCTACCCTTAAACTGACCCACACCACCACACCTGTCCCTAACTCTACCCTTAAACTGACCCACACCACCACACCTGTCCCTAACTCTACCCTTAAACTGACCCACATCACCACACCTGTCCCTAACCCTACCCTTAAACTGACCCACACCACCACACCTGTCCCTAACTCTACCCTTAAACTGACCCACATCACCACACCTGTCCCTAACCCTACCCTTAAACTGACCCACACCACCACACCTGTCCCTAACTCTACCCTTAAACTGACCCACACCACCACACCTGTCCCTAACTCTAACCTTAAACTGACCCACACCACCACCCCTGTCCCTAAATCTACCCTTAAACTGACCCACACCACCACACCTGTCCCTAACTCTACCCTTAAACTGACCCACATCACCACACCTGTCCCTAACCCTACCCTTAAACTGACCCACACCACCACACCTGTCCCTAACTCTACCCTTAAACTGACCCACACCACCACACCTGTCCCTAACTCTAACCTTAAACTGACCCACACCACCACACCTGTCCCTAAATCTACCCTTAAACTGACCCACACCACCACACCTGTCCCTAACCCTACCCTTAAACTGACCCACACCACCACACCTGTCCCTAACTCTACCCTTAAACTGATCCACACCACCACACCTGTCCCTAACCCTACCCTTAAACTGACCCACACCACCACACCTGACCCTAACCCTACCCTTAAACTGACCCACACCACCACACCTGTCCCTAACCCTACCCTTAAACTGACACACACCACCACACCTGTCCCTAACTCTACCCTTAAACTGACCCACACCACCACACCTGTCACTAACTCTACCCTTAAACTGACCCACACCACCACACCTGTCCCTAACTCTACCCTTAAACTGACCCACACCACCACACCTGTCCCTAATTCTACCCTTAAACTGACCCACACCACCACACCTGTCCCTAACTCTACCCTTAAACTGACCCACACCACCACACCTGTCCCTAACTCTACCATTAAACTGACCCACACAACCACACCTGTCCCTAACCCTACCCTTAAACTGACCCACACCACACCTGTCCCTAACTCTAACCTTAAACTGACCCACACCACACCACCACACCTGACCCTAACTCTACCCTTAAACTGACCCACACCACCACACCTGTCCCTAAACCTACCCTTAAACTGACCCACACCAAACCTGTCCCTAACTCTACCCTTAAACTGACACACACCACCACACCTGACCCTAACTCTACCCTTAAACTGACCCACACCACCACACCTGTCTCTAACTCTACCCTTAAACTGACCCTCACCACCACACCTGACCCTAACTCTACCCTTAAACTGACCCACACCACCACACCTGTCCCTAACTCTACCCTTAAACTGACCCACACCACCACACCTGTCCCTAACTTTACCCTTAAACTGACCCACACCACCACACCTGACCCTAACTCTACCCTTATACTGACCCACACCACCACACCTGTCCCTAACTCTACCCTTAAACTGACCCACACCACCACGCCTATCCCTAACTCTACTATTAAACTGACCCACACCACCACACCTGACCCTAACCTTACCCTTAAACTGACCCACACCACCACGCCTGTCCCTAACTCTACCCTTAAACTGACCCAGACCACCACACCTGTCCCTAACTCTACCCTTAAACTGATCCACACCACCACACCTGACCCTAACTCTACCCTTAAACTGACCCACACAACCACACCTGTCCCTAACTCTACCCTTAAACTGACCCACACCACCACACCTGTCCCTAACCCTACCCTTAAACTGACACACACCACACCTGACCCTAACTCTACCCTAAAACTGACCCACACCACCACACCTGTCCCTAACTGTACCCTTAAACTGACCCAGACCACCACACCTGTCCCTAACTCTACCCTTAAACGGACCCTCACACCACACCTGACCCTAACTCTACCCTTAAACTGACCCACACCACCACACCTGACCCTAACCCTACCCTTAAACTGACCCACACCACCACACCTGCCCCTAACTCTACCCTAAAACTGACCCACACCACCACACCTGTCCCTAACTCTACCCTTAAACTGACCCACACCACCACACATGACCCTAACTCTACACTTAAACTGACCCACACCACCACACCTGACCCTAACTCTACACTTAAACTGACCCACACCACCACACCTGTCCCTAACTCTACCCTTAAACTGACCCACACCACCACACCTGACCCTAACTCTACCCTTAAACTGACCCACACCACCACACCTGTCCCTAACCCTACCCTTAAACTGACCCAAACCACCACACCTGTCCCTAACTCTACCCTTAAACTGACCCACACCAACACACCTGACCCTAACCCTACCCTTAAACTGACCCACACCACCACACCTGTCTCTAACTCTACCCTTAAACTGACCCACACCACCACACCTGTCCCTAACTCTACCCTTAAACTGACCCACACCACCACACCCGACCCTAAATCTACCCTTAAACTGACCCACACCACCACACCTGTCCCTAACCCTACCCTTAAACTGACCCACACCACCACACCTGTCCCTAACTCTACACTTAAACTGACCCAGACCACCACACCTGTCCCTAACTCTACCCTTAAACTGACCTACACCACCACACCTGTCCCTAACTCTACCCTTAAACTGACCCACACCACCACACCTGTCCCTTACTCTGCCCTTAAACTGACCCACACCACCACACCTGACCCTAATCCTACCATTAAACTGACCCACACCACCACACCTGTCCCTAACTCTACCCTTAAACTGACCCACACCACCACACCTGACCCTAACTCTACCCTTAAACTGACCATGCCACCACACCTCTCCCTAACCCTACCCTAAACTGACCCACACCACCACACCTGTACCTAACTCTACCCTTAATCTGACCCACACCACCACACCTGTCCCTAACTCTACCCTTAAACTGACCCACACCACCACACCTGTACCTAACTCTACCCTTAAACTGACCCACACCACCACACCTGTCCCTAACTCTACCCTTAAACTGACCCACACCACCACACCTGTCCCTAACCCTACCCTTAAACTGACCCACACCACCACACCTGTCCCTAACTCTACCCTTAAACTGACCACGCCACCACACCTCTCCCTAACCCTACCCTAAACTGACCCACACCACCACACCTGTACCTAACTCTACCCTTAAACTGACCCACACCACCACACCTGTCCCTAACCCTACCCTTAAACTGACCCACACCACCACACCTGTCCCTAACTCTACCCTTAAACTGACCCACACCACCACACCTGTCCCCAACTCTACCCTTAAACTGACCCACACCACCACACCTGTCCCTAACGTTACCCTTTAACTCACCCACACCACCACACCTGTCCCTAACTCTACCCTTAAACTGACCCACACCACCACACCTGTCCCTAACCCTACCCTTAAACTGACCCACACCACCACACCTGACCCTAACTGTACCCTTAAACTGACCCACACCACCACACCTGTCCCTAACCCTACCCTTAAACTGACCCACACCACCACACCTGTCCCTAACTCTACCCTTAAACTGACCCACACCACCACACCTGTCCCTAACGTTACCCTTTAACTCACCCACCCATGTTTGCTTTACTGCTGCTGAAGGAGCGTGAGGCTCAAAGCCTCTGCCGGATGACAGTGATCTGGTGTGGATCAGTGGCTCTGATGGGTTTACAGCCTGAAGGAAGGCCATTCTTTGCTCTCTGTTTCAGTGCTAATGACAGGCGGCAGAGGAACCCGAGACTCATCCTGCTATGGTTACCTTACGTCATGCTCCGTCAAATCCCCCAAAACCGCTGGAGAGCCCCAACAAGTCAGGTCACCTTTATTTATATAGCATTTTTTACAGGGAAGATTGTTTCAAAGCAGCTTCACAGTGATAGTGACAGGAAAATAATGCAACAGAAAATAATAGAAAGTAATATAATTAGATATTTAGTGTCCCCAAATGAGCAAGCCAAAGCCTAAGGCAACAAGGGCGACGGTGACAAGGAACCCAAACTCCATCAGGGACATAATGGAGGAAAAAAAAAACTTGGGAGAAACCAGGCTCAGTCGGGGTGCCAGTTCTCCTCTGGCCAAATGAACAAACAGTGTATTATTATGAATCAGGCAACATTAGAGTTCAGAAGTCAGGACAGAATCTGATTCACACGGGCTCAGTTGTCCCTTCAGGGATATGTTGGTCATGTCCAGGCGCAGGTCCACCATCTGAACCGGATCCGGCCGGATCCGGCTGACTGCAGTAAACCTCGGGATAAACAGAGAGACTAACATTGGTGTGGAGGACGTTCTTCTGATGCTGTATCGAGTACATCAGGTGTTATGGGAAGTGTTCCCGGTTCCGGCTGGCCTAGTTAATGCAGCCCAACACACTCTCTTCATGTTATTACCTTTACTTCATTGGGATTGATTAGTCCACATTATTACAAAGATAATTAAAAAGGGTTTCTTTATGAGCATTTAGAACTTTCTCTTTCTTTTGCGTTCTCAGAACTGACACATTTTAAGTTTCTGAATAATTAACTGTTTTGAGTTTCATGAACTTGTTTCTTTTAATTTAAGACAAATTTAAGTTTAACCGAAACTGGGCAGGGATTTATAGTATTTCCGAGCATGCTTTGTCCTGACACTCAAAACCGAGAGGAAATGCTAAAATTAAACGTTATATAATGATTATTTGTGCAAGATTAACAATAAGGTGTGGATTTAGTCATGTTTAATGTGTTGTTGTGCTAGTTTAGAAGAGTTTCTGTTATGTTGGGTTTGGCTTTCACCATGTGATGAAGAGCGTGAGCTTAGTTTGAGAACAGATTTATGACAAATGTTTTATGCTATGCTATAAAGCTATCAATGCATGTTGTGCTAATTAGCAAAGTTGCATTTATTGAATTAGCCAGTTAAAGCTAGCCAAGTTTCCACTGCTAAAAATATTTAAGTTGATCATTTTAAGTTAAATGTATGAATGAGTACAAAATAAAAAGTTCTGCTTACTTAAACTTTAAACGTATTAACTAAAAACAAACTGATTACCTCAAATTTTTTGAGTTTTTCCAACTTAAATGAAAATTGGTTACACTTTTAAAATAAGGTATCATTTAGTTATTCCATTAGTTAACTTGAACGGACAATGGGGAATTTATGTTTACAGCATTTATTAAGCTTTGTCAGTGTTAGTTAATAAAAACATAATTGTTCATTGTTTATGTTAGTTCCAAGTGGACTAATGTAAACGTGTGTGTGTGTGTGTGTGTGTGTGTGTGTGTGTGTGTGTGCGTGTGTGTGTGTGTGTGTGTGTGTGTGTGTGTGTGTGTGTGTGTGTGTGTGAGCCTGTTTATGTGGTTTATGAGGACACAAATTTGTATAACTACATGGGTATTACACTGGTATTACACTATAAATGTGGTTTATGAGGACATATCAAATGTCATCATAATTCAAATGGCCTTAAAAACATACTAAATGATGTTTTTTTGAGAAAGTAAAAATGCAGAATGTTTCCTGTGATGGGTAGGTTTAGGGGCAGTGTGTGTGTGTGTGTGTGTGTGTGTGTGTGTGTGTGTGTGTGATGGGTAGGTTTAGGGGCAGTGTGTGTGTGTGTGTGTGTGTGTGTGTGTGATGGGTAGGTTTAGGGGCAGTGTAAGGGGATAGAAAATACGGTTTGTACAGTATAAATACCATTACGCCTATGGAGAGTCCCTGTAAACCACATAGACCAACATGTGTGTGTGTGTGTGTGTGTGTGTGTGTGTGTGTGTTATTTATTATTATTATTATTATTATTATTATTTTAACTTTGTTGTGTTCAGGTGGGGAGATTGCAATTGATCTGTTTTATTTGTTTTTCATTTAAGTTATACAACAAAATACAATATGTTTGTTTTTAATAATGTATTAGTAAATGTAGAAATGAGATTAATAAATGCTGTAGAAGTTTTTTTCATGTTGAGTAATGCCGCTAAAAAAATGTAAACATTACTAAAAGCATAGATTAGTTTTGCTTTAATGTAGTGTATTTGCTAATTGTACGGATAATAGGCACACTATTAGCACACTTAATAGGATATAAGAGAGGCAAAGCTTTGGTCAAGGGCCACACGGGGGTCCGTCCATTGACACAAACCCGGCTTTTGTCTTCATGGATCCCAGCGCACAGTCTATGACAGTGGAAGCAACCCAGGATTTAAAGGTCATGGCGGCACAAAGGGGAAACGCTCGGGCTGCTTTATTTGACCTTGCAGATCTTCTGGATGCAGGCGAAACCTTTCAATGCAGTAAGTGACTGCTGAATACGAGACAGGACAACACAACATTGGGGAGGTGTAGGGTCGCTCCTCTTAAGGGAATCCCTGCTGGCTGCGAATGGGGCGCTGCACGGCCCGGATAAGGATACAGTTCCTCACATCGAGAGGCCTCTCCTCTGAGCAGCTACAGCTTTTGTTAATGAAGTTTCATTTGATTCCCTCTGACAACCATTGAAACAATGAGCATTGGGAAACCTTCCTCAGCGCTGGCCGTAACAATAGTTTTCGGCGGCGTTTCTGACGAGGCTGTGCACTTTTCACATACAAAGCCAGAGGATCTTCCTACCTAAAAGAACTGAAAGAGTCCTGTATAAAAGGCACCTGCAAACAAGAGTTGAAAAGGGTCAGCAAATGATGCCACTTTTGTTCAGGCGCACAAAGCATCCATGATTTCCATTGTGACCCGAGAGCACATTGTGCTCGAACAATGCGTCGCCGTACACAGAGTACACAGGGGTAATTGGCTTTATTCGGAGGCTCTTTTGACCAGTCAGTCTGGATCAGCAAAAGCCAGATTGTTGCAAATGGGGCAAATCGTTCAACTTCATTTGAGCATCAGCGTTAGACGGCATGTGAACGTTATATTGCAATGCAAACATTCTGAGCTGACTGAAGCAATGTGGCACAAATATTGTGTGATTGAATCACACTCACCAATATTTTGACTGCACACTTTCTTCACGGACACAAAAAGGAGAAATATAGTGTGTGGTTTCTGTTTCCAACAGGTTTTCAACTTGCCACTGGTCACCAGCCCCGGCCCAACTCAAAGGATAAAGCTATCGTGGTTCTGCCTAAAAACGGTTAGTGCATCAAAGATTTGTCTGATTTCATATGTTGACTCCTGCACCTGTAAACTTCTGAGGCTCATGTAAACAATGAGAGCATGTATAATATGAGCTGCGCTACAGTTTTTGTTTCTCCTGGGACTGGTATCTGCCGCAAACATCTCTCAGGCATTGTGGACGGGAGATTGGCTTTCAGGCCGGCTTTGTTCTGTTCTTTGGGTTTGGTTGATGTGCCACGCCTGCTACTCAACCTCTGAATATGTGCCAGACATTTCCCCCCTTTTGTGAAGAAGGAAAACCTTCAGCCTGTGGCCGTCAGCAGGACTTTTCAGATCCACGGGGCCCATAGATGATCATCTAATGCCATGGATCCTAACATTTAAAGTCTGCATGTTTAGAGACCCAGTTTATACCATGGAACATAAATATGTGTAAAATGTAACAGGTACATTTAATTGGTTAACTGAAAGTTTCCGTACTATACGGGGAATAGATCTAACCTTACATTATTTTAAATGTAATTGTAATACGGTTTGTAGATGGGAAGGAAGGAGGCGGGAACCGGCGAACGTTTCAACAACATTTATTAAAAATAAATAAACAAAATGAAAGTAAAACCGCGGACAGCCCCTCACGGACGACTGCCCGCAAACACACACAAAATAAAACGTGGGCAGCCCCTCACGGACGACTGCCCACAAACACATAAACAAAACTAAACATAAATTCCAGGCCTCGTCCTCTCTCGTCTTCCGCTGTCCTTGCTCCTCCTTATATGCTCCCGTCACATGGCCGCGAGACGAGACCGGTGTGCCAAGCAGCTGGCACTCGTGAACGTTAATCACCGGCCCGCTCTCGCGGTCCCTCGCCCCGCTGCTTGCCACACCACATACCCCCATCGCCCCTCGCAGGCCGGGGGGCACTCCCGAGACGGCGCTCTACTCCCCCTCCCCCCCTCTCCCGGGGGGGCCGATCACGGCGGCCGCGGCACCTGGGGGTAAGGACAGAGAGGCGAGAGAAATGTAGACGGGAGCACGAGGAGCCCACGGAGCCCGCGGACGAGAGAGGGGAGAGAGGGAAAAAAGAAAGAAGGGAAAAAAAAAAAATAAATAAATATTCTGGTCCGGTTCCCAGACACACTGCCGTTCGGCCCTCCGCCCGCCGAGAGGCTCTTCCTTGCGGTGCTGTGCGATGGCACTGGACGCCTGGTGGGCCGCTCGATCCTCCTCCGCCCCCTGGCGGCCGGCGGTGACTCCTCCTTTCGAGGGACCCGGCAGCGAGCCCCGCGCTCCCTGCTCCTCCCCTATCAGGCGGATGGCAGCAGGCTCCGGCCCCCGGCAAGCGCGGCGACTCCTCCGCTCCCTCTCGGACGGCAGCCACCCCACCTCGACCCAGGGGCACGGCAGCGAGGTCTCTGTCCCACCTTTCCCGCTCCAGCACCATCGCCTCGGGCAGCCCTCGCGGTCTTTCCTCATCCGTGCTGCCCGAACTCCTCAGCACCGCGATCCCCCTCAGCAGCGAGGGCTCTCCGACAGCGCGTCCCTCCTTCCTCCCGGGCTTCGGCACCAATGTAATACGGTTTGTAGATGGGAAGGAAGGAGGCGGGAACCGGCGAACGTTTCAACAACATTTATTAAAAATAAATAAACAAAATGAAAGTAAAACCGCGGACAGCCCCTCACGGACGACTGCCCGCAAACACACACAAAATAAAACGTGGGCAGCCCCTCACGGACGACTGCCCACAAACACATAAACAAAACTAAACATAAATTCCAGGCCTGGTCCTCTCTCGTCTTCCGCTGTCCTTGCTCCTCCTTATATGCTCCCGTCAAATGGCCGCGAGACGAGACCGGTGTGCCACGCAGCTGGCACTCGTGAACGTTAATCACCGGCCCGCTCTCGCGGTCCCTCGCCCTGCTGCTTGCCACACCACAGTAATATATTTAAAATTTTACAGTGAAATGTAATGTAATTTACTGTAGTCTTTAGTCTAAATAGCTCCTCTGCTAGCTGTAGTCTTTAGTCTAAATAGCTACTCTACCGGCTGTAGTCTTTAGTCTAAATAGCTCCTCTACTGGCTGTAGTCTTTAGTCTAAATAGCTCCTCTACTGGCTGTAGTCATTAGTCTAAATAGCTACTCTACTGACTGTAGTCTTAAGTCTAAATAGCTCCTCTACTGGCTGTAGTCTTTAGTTCAAGTTCAAGTTCAAGTTCAAGAGTTTTATTTGTCACATACACAGTAATACAGAATACAACCGGCAGTGAAATGTAAACAGGTCCGCTCCATGGACAGCAAATAACAATTAACAAAAAAAAGCACAATAAATTATAAAATAGGAATAGGATAAGGTGCTATATATATATATATACATATGTAGAATTATGAATAAATCAAGTAAAAGAAATAAGAGATGTGGAATAAAATAAGTGAGATAAAGTAAACTGGAGACTATAAAAATAAATCTGTGGATAACAGAAGTGCAGGAGTGTAATGTGCAAACAGCATTATAATGAGTAGTTACATGAACACAAGAATAAAGTGCAGTGCAATATCAGTGTGTGAGTGTGTTAATACTGAAGTGAGGTGAAGTCACATGTAGTTAAGTGACAGCGTTCAGGAGTCTGATGGCCTGTGGGAAGAAACTCCTCCTGAGTCTCTCAGTTTTGGCCATCAGGCTACGGAAGCGCTTACCAGAAGGCAGCCGGGTGAAGTGGGGGTTGGCCGGGTGATTAATGTCCTTGATGATTTTTGTAGCTCTGCCTCTGCATCGTTTGATGTAGATGTCCTGCAGAGACGAGAGAGCTGACCCTGAGATGCGCTCGGACAAGCGCACCACTCTTTGCAGGGCTTTGCAGTCGTGACTGGTGCTGTTACCATACCACGCTGTGATGCACTGAGTTAGTAAACTTTCTATCGCCCCTGAATAGAAAGTTTTCAGGATAGCTGGTGAGACCCGGAATTTCCTCAGCGGGCGCAGGTGGTACAGTCTTTGCCTGGCCTTTTTCACCTGAGACTGGATATGTGCAGTCCAGGTCAGGTCCTCGGAGATGTTGACACCCAGGTATTTGAAGCTGCTCACTCTCTCTACTGGTGTCCCGCTGATCATGAGAGGGGAATATGACCGCTGCTGTCTCTTCCTGAAGTCCACAATCAGTTCTTTGGTCTTGTTCACATTCAGAAGGAGACAGTTGTCTTGGCACCATGATGTCAGTTGCTCCACCTCATCCAAGTATGCGGTCTCATTGTTGTTGGAAATGAGGCCCAGGACAACAGTATCATCCGCAAACTTGATGACAGAGGTGGAGCTGTGTGTGGACAAACAGTCATGCGTGTAGAGAGAGTAGAGCAGGGGACTGAGGACACAGCCCTGTGGAGCTCCCACACTCACGGTGATGGAGGTGGAGGTGAACTGTCCTACTCTCACCACCTGAGGTCTGCCAGTGAGGAAATCTTCAATCCAGTGACAGAGAGAAGAGTTCAGTCCGAGATCCAGGAGTTTATTAGTTAGCTTAATGGGAACTATAGTGTTAAAGGCTGAATTATAGTCAATAAATAGCAGTCTTACATAGTTCCCATCCTTGCTGTCGATGTGTGTGAGGGAGGAGTGGAGGACGTGAGAGATGGCATCTTCAGTCGATCTATTGGGACGATAAGCGAACTGAAGAGGGTCCAAGGTGTCAGGGATGGAGGAGCAAATGTTGTTTTTGATGAGTCTCTCAAAGACCTTCATGACTAAAGACGTGAGAGCCACTGGGCGATAGTCATTTAGGCAAGAGGGTTTACTGTTCTTAGGGACAGGGATGATGGTGGATTTTTTGAATGAGGTTGGGACCACAGATGTAGCAAGGGACTCATTGAAGATGGATGTGAGGAGTCCAGCGAGCTGATCAGCACAGGACCGCAGGACACGACCTGAAACGCCATCCGGACCAGCAGCTTTCCTAACATCCACACGTTTGAGTGTCCTACGAACGTCATCCTCCGAGACAGAGATCACGTGATTGTTGCAGCTCTGAGTGATTCTGTCTGACGCGTCACTCGGCGGTGTCGCGCTGCCGCGATTGCCATCAAAGCGAGCGTAGAAAGAGTTTAACTCGTTCACAAGCAACGGATCAGCTCTCACTTCTGCAGAGGATTTCGTTCTAAAAGCACAGATGGTCCTCAGTCCCTGCCACATCCGCCGGGAGTCGTTGAGTTGGAAATAAGACTCCACGCGATCCCTATAACGGAGCTTTGCGGCTTTAACGGCGCGTCGGAGAGCATAACAGGATGATTTATAATCCCTCATATTCCCTGTTAGTAGACCGGCGTTGTATGCGGCAGTGCGGGCGTTCACTGCAGCGCGGATTGAACTGTCCACCCACGGTTTCTGATTAGAGAAGGACGTTATAGTTATTGTTTGTGTGGCTTGCTCTGTCAGTGTGTTGATGAAGCAGAGCGCCACATCAGTGAACTCGCTGACGTCCGATGAACTCGCTCGGAACATGTCCCAGTCAACGTCGTCAAGAGCTGCCTGTAGCGTGATCTCTGAATGAGGCGACCAGCGTTTAACTTCCCGCCTCACCTGGGGTTCCTGAACGAGCCTTTGTTTGTACTCAGGTGTAAGGAAAATGGCGGCATGGTCCGATTTACCAAAGGCTGGTAGTGAACGAGCCTTGTAGGCATTCTTATACAGAGAATAGCAGTGATCCAGTGTGTTTGCTCCTCGTGTGGGACAGGAGACATGTTGGTGAAAGTTAGGCAATACTTTCTTAAGGTTGGCTTTGTTAAAATCACCCGCGACGACGAAAGCCGCATCGGGGTGGCTGTTTGTGGAGCCGCTGATGGCATCATGGAGGCTAGATAAAGCCAGTCCCGTGTCTGCCTGTGGTGGAATATAAACCACAGTGGCGACGACCGAAGAAAACTCCCTAGGCAGATAGAATGGGCGGCAAATTATTGATAAATGTTCCAGGTGAGGCGAGCAGGACCGCGAAAGGATGGAGATGTTTCTGGGATCGCACCATTTCTTGTTTATCATGAAACACACTCCGCCGCCTTTTGTTTTACCGGCTTCGGCTGTTCTGTCCATCCGGAAAACAGAGAAGTTCTCAGACGGCGTCACAGCTGTGTCCGGGACCGCGGGCGTGAGCCATGTTTCGGACAAACAATAGATGTTGCAGTCTCTCATGTCCCGTTGGAAACTTATCCTGGCTCTAAGATCGTCCATCTTATTCTCCAAGGATTGGACATTTGCGAGCAGAATGCTCGGGAGAGGGGGACTGAATGCTCTCTTCCTCAGTCTGTTGCGGATCCCAGCGCGTTTCCCGCGGTGTTTTTTGAATCTTCGCCTACGAGTCGGGTGGCCTTTGTTCAACTCGGCGTTCCGAAGAATCTCAGGTGGCCACAGAGGATTGATGAAAGCGTCTTGAACCAGGTCAGTGTAGCGATAACCTATATCCAAAAGTGTTTTGCTATCATAGCAGACCAAGGGTGATGATAGATTAGTAAAAATCGAGAACAAAAGAGTGTAGAATAATAAATAAAAGCAAAGTCTCAGAGGAGCGACCTGAACGGCGACCGAACACGGCGGCGCCATCTTGCATCTTTAGTCTAAATAGCTCCTCTACTGGCTGTAGTCTTTAGTCTAAATATCTCCTCTACTGGCTGTAGTCTTTAGTCTAAATATCTCCTCTACCGGCTGTAGTCTTTAGTCTAAATAGCTCCTCTACTGACTGTAGTCTTAAGTCTAAATAGCTCCTCTACTGGCTGTAGTCTTTAGTCTAAATAGCTCCTCTACCGGCTGTAGTCTTTAGTCTAAATAGCTCCTCTACTGACTGTAGTTTTTAGTCTAAATAGCTCCTCTACCGGCTGTAGTCTTTAGTCTAAATAGCTCCTCTACTGGCTGTAGTCTTTAGTCTAAAAAGCTCCTCTACCGGCTGTAGTCTTTAGTCTAAATAGCTCCTCTACTGGCTGTAGTCTTTAGTCTAAATAGCTCCTCTACTGGCTGAAGTCTTTAGTCTAAATAGCTCCTCTACCGGCTGTAGTCTTTAGTCTAAATAGCTCCTCTACTGGCTGTAGTCTTTAGTCTAAATAGCTCCTCTACTGACTGTAGTCTTAAGTCTAAATAGCTCCTCTACTGGCTGTAGTCTTTAGTCTAAATAGCTCCTCTACTGGCTGTAGTCTTTAGTCTAAATATCTCCTCTACTGGCTGTAGTCTTTAGTCTAAATATCTCCTCTACTGGCTGTAGTCTTTAGTCTAAATAGCTCCTCTACTGACTGTAGTCTTTAGTCTAAATAGCTCCTCTACCGGCTGTAGTCTTTAGTCTAATTAGCTCCTCTACTGACTGTAGTCTTTAGTCTAAATATCTCCTCTACTGGCTGTAGTCTTTAGTCTAAATAGCTCCTCTACCGGCTGTAGTCCTTAGTCTAAATAGCTCCTCTACTGGCTGTAGTCTTTAGTCTAAATAGCTCCTCTACTGACTGTAGTCTTTAGTCTAAATAGCTCCTCTACTGGCTGTAGTCTTTAGTCTAAATATCTCCTCTACTGGCTGTAGTCTTTAGTCTAAATATCTCCTCTACTGGCTGTAGTCTTTAGTCTAAATAGCTCCTCTACTGACTGTAGTCTTTAGTCTAAATAGCTCCTCTACCGGCTGTAGTCTTTAGTCTAATTAGCTCCTCTACTGACTGTAGTCTTTAGTCTAAATATCTCCTCTACTGGCTGTAGTCTTTAGTCTAAATAGCTCCTCTACCGGCTGTAGTCTTTAGTCTAAATAGCTCCTCTACTGGCTGTAGTCTTTAGTCTAAATAGCTCCTCTACCGGCTGTAGTCTTTAGTCTAAATAGCTCCTCTACTGGCTGTAGTCTTTAGTCTAAATAGCTCCTCTACCGGCTGTAGTCTTTAGTCTAAATAGCTCCTCTACCGGCTGTAGTCTTTAGTCTAAATAGCTCCTCTACTGACTGTAGTCTTTAGTCTAAATAGCTCCTCTACTGGCTGTAGTCTTTAGTCTAAATAGCTCCTCTACTGACTGTAGTCTTTAGTCTAAATAGCTCCTCTACTGACTGTAGTCCTTAGTCTAAATAGCTCCTCTACCGGCTGTAGTCTTTAGTCTAAATAGCTCCTCTACTGACTGTAGTCTTTAGTCTAAATAGCTCCTCTACTGACTGTAGTCTTTAGTCTAAATAGCTCCTCTACTGACTGTAGTCTTTAGTCTAAATAGCTCCTCTACTGGCTGTAGTCTTTAGTCTAAATAGCTCCTCTACTGGCTGTAGTCTTTAGTCTAAATAGCTCCTCTACTGACTGTAGTCTTTAGTCTAAATAGCTCCTCTGCTAGCTGTAGTCTTTAGTCTAAATAGCTCCTCTACTGGCTTTAGTTTTTAGTCTAAATAGCTCCTCTACTGGCTGTAGTCTTTAGTCTAAATAGCTCCTCTACCGACTGTAGTCTTTAGTCTAAATAGCTCCTCTACTGGCTGTAGTCTTTAGTCTAAATAGCTCCTCTACTGACTGTAGTCTTTAGTCTAAATAGCTCCTCTACTGACTGTAGTCTTTAGTCTAAATAGCTCCTCTACTGGCTGTAGTCTTTAGTCTAAATAGCTCCTCTACCGACTGTAGTCTTTAGTCTAAATAGCTCCTCTACTGGCTGTAGTCTTTAGTCTAAATAGCTCCTCTACTGGCTGTAGTCTTTAGTCTAAATAGCTCCTCTACCGACTGTAGTCTTTAGTCTAAATAGCTTCTCTACTGACTGTAGTCTTTAGTCTAAATAGCTCCTCTACTGACTGTAGTCTTTAGTCTAAATAGCTCCTCTACTGACTGTAGTCTTTAGTCTAAATAGCTCCTCTACTCGCTGTAGTCTTTAGTCTAAATAGCTCCTCTACTGGCTGTAGTCTTTAGTCTAAATAGCTCCTCTACTGGCTGTAGTCTTTAGTCTAAATAGCTCCTCTACTGGCTGTAGTCTTTAGTCTAAATAGCTCCTCTACTGGCTGTAGTCTTTAGTCTAAATAGCTCCTCTACTGACTGTAGTCTTTAGTCTAAATAGCTCCTCTACTGGCTGTAGTCTTTAGTCTAAATAGCTCCTCTACTGGCTGTAGTCTTTAGTCTAAATAGCTCCTCTACTGGCTGTAGTCTTTAGTCTAAATAGCTCCTCTACTGGCTGTAGTCTTTAGTCTAAATAGCTCCTCTACTGACTGTAGTCTTTAGTCTAAATAGCTCCTCTACTGACTGTAGTCTTTAGTCTAAATAGCTCCTCTACTGACTGTAGTCTTTAGTCTAAATATCTCCTCTACTGGCTGTAGTCTTTAGTCTAAATAGCTCCTCTACTGACTGTAGTCTTTAGTCTAAATAGCTCCTCTACTGACTGTAGTCTTTAGTCTAAATAGCTCCTCTACTGACTGTAGTCTTTAGTCTAAATAGCTCCTCTACTGACTGTAGTCTTTAGTCTAAATAGCTCCTCTACTGACTGTAGTCTTTAGTCTAAATAGCTCCTCTACTGACTGTAGTCTTTAGTCTAAATAGCTCCTCTACTGACTGTAGTCTTTAGTCTAAATAGCTCCTCTACTGACTGTAGTCTTTAGTCTAAATAGCTCCTCTACTGACTGTAGTCTTTAGTCTAAATAGCTCCTCTACTGACTGTAGTCTTTAGTCTAAATATCTCCTCTACTGGCTGTAGTCTTTAGTCTAAATAGCTCCTCTACTGACTGTAGTCTTTAGTCTAAATAGCTCCTCTACTGACTGTAGTCTTTAGTCTAAATAGCTCCTCTACTGGCTGTAGTCTTTAGTCTAAATAGCTCCTCTACTGACTGTAGTCTTTAGTCTAAATAGCTCCTCTACTGACTGTAGTCTTTAGTCTAAATATCTCCTCTACTGGCTGTAGTCTTTAGTCTAAATAGCTCCTCTACTGACTGTAGTCTTTAGTCTAAATAGCTCCTCTACTGACTGTAGTCTTTAGTCTAAATAGCTCCTCTACTGACTGTAGTCTTTAGTCTAAATATCTCCTCTACTGGCTGTAGTCTTTAGTCTAAATAGCTCCTCTACTGGCTGTAGTCTTTAGTCTAAATAGCTCCTCTACTGGCTGTAGTCTTTAGTCTAAATAGCTCCTCTACTGACTGTAGTCTTTAGTCTAAACAGCTCCTCTACTGACTGTAGTCTTTAGTCTAAATATCTCCTCTACTGGCTGTAGTCTTTAGTCTAAATAGCTCCTCTACCGGCTGTAGTCTTTAGTCTAAATAGCTCCTCTACTGGCTGTAGTCTTTAGTCTAAATAGCTCCTCTACTGACTGTAGTCTTTAGTCTAAATAGCTCCTCTACTGACTGTAGTCTTTAGTCTAAATATCTCCTCTACTGGCTGTAGTCTTTAGTCTAAATAGCTCCTCTACCGGCTGTAGTCTTTAGTCTAAATAGCTCCTCTACTGGCTGTAGTCTTTAGTCTAAATAGCTCCTCTACTGGCTGTAGTCTTTAGCTTCTCGACAAAACATCCTCCAGTGACGCATAATGATGATATTTGTGTCATCTGAGGTTTTTTCCGATCATTCAAATATACTCCCAGGTTTCTGCTGATACAAAAGCATATGTCACATCACTGAAGTAACCATTTTTTGAAGATACATGATCTCATCATTTTGGCAAAGGAATTTAATTGATCTTTTCTGATTTGAATGAATGTATTTTTTCTACAAGTATTCCCATCCTTAGATGGTGAACTCCTCTCTTTGTGTGCTCCATTTCCTGTCCTGTCCCCTCCAGAGCAGTGTCCATACCCCCTGCTCTTTTGTTGTGAAAGTGCAGATGGGTAATCCAGAGTAATTATTCCAGGTTAGGAGATTATGGCCCAGCCAGGCATTAAATGGCCTCTCCAACAGCTGGTTAAGATGAAGCCCCGTGTCTTTGGAGAACAGGGTTCGAGCAGCTCTAAGCTCCACTCTCCTGCAAACTTAGGGTAAGTCTGGCCTTGGTTTAACCCCTGGTTCAGACTTTGCATGACCGATTTAATAAATTATTCATTTCTATTGGGCTTTTTACAATACATATTGTTTCAAAGCAGCTTCATAGTGATAACAGACAAAAAAAAACGTAAGATAGATTGTTTTGGTTGTACATCAGCTCTAGAAAAATAATAATTGTCCAATCAATCAATCAATCAATCAATCAATCAACTTTATTTATATAGCGCTTTTACAATCACGATTGTGTCAAAGCAGCTTCACAGTGTCAAACAGGATAATATTGCGACAAAATTAGATTTGGCTGTACAGTCGTACTGGAGAAAACAGTGATGTTATCAGCTTATTTTAATTTATCATATAGCGACAATGTTGGCAGATCAGTATTATAGTTTATAGAATTAAATAAGACCTAATTCATACATTTTATTTGTATAATAAGTTGAATAACTTTAATCATATTTTTAGTGTCCCCAACTGAGCAAGCCAAGCCAAAGGCGACAGTGGCAAGGAACCAAAACTCCATCAGGGCATGATGGAGAAAAATAAACCTTGGGAGAAACCAGACTCAGTCGGGGTGCCAGTTCTCCTCTGGCCTATTAACACACCATGTAAGATTATTATTCTGGCAACCTTACAGGTCAGAAATCATATTAGATTGGAATATTCAAAATTTCATGGCATCACGGAAGAGACGGATTTATTTAGGATGGGGCATCGATTACACAAGAGTATGAATACAAGAAAGATCGGAATTATTGCGCCGAAGACGGGTTTTGAGCATGTCGTGCCAGTGAGGCAAATTCGGAGGAGAAATTAATCCAGCTAAATTAAGTTTAAGATTGATGTATTTCCGTTGTAAAACATCATTAGTTAATTACTTTGAGTCTACTTACACAACACCATTTTCAACCAAACACCAGTTCACACTTCAGGGATGCGTTGGTCATGTCTGGCCGCAAGTCCACCATCCGATCCGGACATGGCCTGGATCCGGCCCACTGCAGTAAACCTCGGGATAAACAGAGAGACTAACATTAGCGTAGATGCCGCTCTCTTTATGATGTAACGAGTACATCAGGTGTTATGGGAAGTGTTCCCGGTTCCGGCTGACCTAGTTAATGCAGCCTAACAATCAGTCAATTGATCTGAATAATGAGAGTTAATAATGTTCTGTGTGTATGCCATAGTAAAGAGATGTGTTTTTAGTCTAGATTTAAACTGACAGAGTGTGTCTGCTTCCCGAACAATGCTAGGAAGACTATTCCAGAGTTTAGGAGCTAAATAGGAAAAGGATCGACCGCCTGCAGTTGATTTAGATATTCTAGGTATGATCAACTGGCCAGAGTTTAGAGACTGCAATAGACGTGATGGAGTATAATGCGTTAAGAGCTCGCTTAAGTACCGGGGAGCTAAACTATTCAGTGCTTTGAGTAATTAGCAATATTTTAAAATGTATGCGATGTTTAATAGGGAGCCAGTGCAGTGTTGACAGAACTGGAATAATTCAAGATTCCAAAATTCATCCGTTTCTGAGGCCGAGGCTCCCAGCCGAGATTTGCACCACTTTCGGCTCCGGCGGAGTCTTCAGTCAGAGCCGGTTCCTGTTTCCTGCTCGCGGCTGCAGATGTAGACCAGCAGGGATTGCTCACTTTGGGCTGTGTGGCAAATTGTGTTTCCCTGTTGTAATCTAGATAAGGCGGTGGAGTGTGTGGAGCTCGGTGTGTGTTCCGGGTCTGGCCTTTTAGCATGAGGAGATCGCAATACACTCGCGCCTCAGTCTACCTTTCCCATCCCTTTCTCACTGTCAGTGCCAGAGCACAGCAATCTCCCCGTGCGGCCTTTCAAGCAATTAAGCAGAGGACAGAAGGCTTATATCAGACCCACCTCCACGCTCTTACATCAGCTTCAGCCTCATGGACACACTAAATCAGCATTTACTCAATGTTCAAATGTTTATTGTCTTAGTATCTTACACAATTTTGCTTCTTAAATAAATGTATCTTGTTTTAAGAATATTTTTGCTGGAAAACAAAAAGATTAAGAAAATACGTGTTATGTACACTGCGAAAAAATAAATACTTTTCTTACTTAGTATTTTTGTCTTGTTTCCAGTCCAAATATCTTAAAATTCTTACATTAAGAAACATTTACTAGACAAGTAAAATTATTGTCTTGTTTTGGGGAAAATAACTCTAAATGAAGAGATTTTTTGATTAAAATAAGATAAATAATCTGCCAATGGGGTGAGTACATTAGCCCATTACAGCATGTGAGGGACGCGACGTAACATTAACACATGACAGCGTGAAATGTTACCTGATATAATCAACAAAAAACAAGACAATTTAACATACTTTAACAATAAAATACAAGTATCAATTTTTTAATATAAAATAACAGCATTTTTGAATCCTTTTTTTTTTGACAACAAACACTAAACACAGCGAGTTCAAAACATCATAATAATTAATAAATTTCTGAACATTGACTCAATCATTATTCACACTTTTCTTATGGTTTCTCAAAAGAATTCATAAAAGTATATAATATAAGTGTATTTGTAATAGGGGCTCATTCTAAGGCAGTGTTAGAACAGCACTGGGATTAACCGCGGCTCGTGTCTTCTGCTGTCAGAGCTCAACTGATAAATAACAGATAGACGATCACAATAATATCACATTTGTCACATTTAAAATAAACACAAAAATAGAGAGGGAAAATGTACTTTGGCAATGGTTAAACACATGTTCAGGAATATCTTCCAAAGACTTTTGACTTTTGGTGCAGTATTTTCTCTGTATAATGTTGATATGGTAAGTCCAACTAGTAAGTCCTCTAAGTTTGGTCATCCTGGCATGTGTGTTGTGTTACAACTAACTCTGTGTTAGAACGTCGTCTGCTCATTAATCTGCTCATAACTCCATAAAGCAGTGTAATATTCCTCCAGTAGATCATCTGTTCTCTATGTGAATATATAGTAAAGTGTGATTTATTCCTGTGATCATCATCATCATCACTCTTCATGATCCTTCACTAATCATTCTCAGATGAGGATCTGATGATCAACACACACTTATGATTATTATCAGCTCATATTCCTGAGGAAACCGATGCACTTTATTTCTCACGATTCTCTGATGAATAGAAAGTTCAAAAGAACAGCATTTATCTGAGATGTTTTGTAACATTATAAATGTATTTTCTGTATCAGTTTAATGCATCTTTGATGAATACAAATATAAATTTCATTAAAAAATGCATGCATGTATATTTATTTACTCCTGAATTTAGTTGGGTTTTTTAGATGTATTTAGACGTATTATTATATATTTTTATGTATGTTTCCTTTTTAAATGTGTAACTTATTTAAAGAAGTATTATGTTCGATATGCAGTGTGTAATGTCCTGTAGAAATCACTACAAAAATTACTTAAAAAGTAATCTACCTGGATGCCTTAAAATGTTGAGTTCATTGAAATTAGGTTAATACAACGAACATTTGTGAGAATTGACAACACCCTTTATTCAAATAGTATTAAAATATTTAGTAAGCATATTGTGTAATTTTGTTTTATTGTAATAATGCAGTAAATCATGATTTATCACAACATTTTTTTATTTATTTATGTGGTTCAGATGCAATAATATTTTGAGTTTCTATTTATTAAACCAATTTCCTTCATTGTATTAACTCAAATGTTTAATTTCAATGAACTCAGCATTTTAAGGCAACCAGGTTACTTACTTTTTTAAGTTAAACCAACAATATTTTTTACAGTGGACAGTGGTTTAGCTCAGCCTTATTTAATGTCGGCCCGGTTCACACCTGGAGCTAAAGAGGACAGTAGATCACATTGAATAACTTACTGTAAGGGCACGGCAAAGCCAGATCTGTTTACTAAGCCATGTTTACACGTCTGCACAAACAGTGCCGTCTGAGAAGACATTCAGTGCCTTTCTCAGAGATCCAGAGCGAGTGTCTCATTTGTTCTCGGCAGAGCGTGACCAAACCATGCCGAGAAACTTGAAATATCCACAACCTTTGCAACTGAAAAGAGATCAGTGATAAAATAACAACAAGTTGGCATGTTAAACAGAACAAACAGTAGTCATGTCACAGACAATACAAGCACAACATTGGGTTTATAACTGAAATGGAGCATGGTTGCTCTTCAAACAGAGCAGACAAAGGCGAGCGGAGCCTGGCATGGGCTCCGGAGAGCAGCTCCAGAACCTGTGTGCTGAGGGAGGGCCCGTTCCCGGGAATAAGAGCAACACATGGGTTAGTGTGTTGGGTTAGTCACGCTCTTACACTGACTGTGACAGAAGGATCGCCTCCGCCCTGCCCTTCTGTTCCTGAGGATAATGATGGACAATGCTGATAAACACACACACCTGTGATGCTCATCTTCGGTCGAGGCGCCTTACACCGAAGCGCCCTCGTCAGGCAGACTCTCGGTTTAATCTGGCTCTGCCCTGCACACAAATGAGTGTTTTTGTTTTGTTTCTAGTGAAAATATAAAAACATTACTTGCATTAATTACTTACAAAAATATCTTACATCAAGAAACATTTAATAGACAAATAAAAATGATTTTTTGGGAAAATAACTCAAAATGAAGAGAGTTTTTGCTTAAAATAAGATAAATAATCTGCCAATGGGGTGAGAGAAATAATCATGTTTTCTGTTTGAATTAAGATTATTTCTCTCACCCCATTGGCAGATTATTGATCTTATTTTAAGCAAAAACTCTCTTCATTTTGAGTTATTTCCCCCAAAACAAGACAATTACTTTTGCTTGTCTAGTAAATACTTCTTGTTTTAAGAATTTTTAGATGTTTGGACTAGAAACAAGACAAAAATACTGAGGAAGAAAAGCATTTTTTGCAGTGTGAGGGATAGAGTAGTTCAGACAGATGAACGTTGAGTCCTTATTTACTCACACTGGTATATTAGGATGATCATGGTGGTAAGAATCGGGAACTGTTGATGGTCACAGGGTAATCCAAAAGAAGAGTCGAGGGGTGATGCTGCGTACGGATCGGCCTACAGTCAGGGCAGCAGGTAGATCCCTGTTGGAGTCCCAGCTCAGTGTGTGTGTGTGTGTGTGTGTGTGTGTGTGTGTGTGTGTGTGTGTGTGTGTGTTTAGTGTATGGGGATATAATGTACATTTTGTACAGTGTAAAATCCATTATGCCTATGGAAAGTCTTTATGAGCGCTGTCTCTGTGCTGTGATGCGGTCGGAAACCAGATTGAAAATTGTCAAAGTATCCGTTTGAGTTTAAGAATTTGTTCAGCTGACTGAAAACAACTTGTCCAATGATTTTGCCGATGAAGGGGAGATTTGAGATTGGTCTGTAGTTGCTCAATATTGAGTTATCCAGATTGCAAAATAAAGCGGATAGCCTTCCTTTTAACTGCATTAATTGTGAAATGAAGAGCATGTAATTGAGGTTGAAGCGCTTGCGTTTGTGTATCAGGTCGAATCCTGCTTTCGGCACAGTTAAAATCCCATAAATATAAGCGTTCCTCATTACAGGCCTCGAGGAGCAGTCAAACAGAAGGTCTACAAACAATCCGCTCTTCTGTTGAAGCGCTCGTGTTTGCATTAAAACTGGGTGAGCTAAAACAAGGCCCTAATGTCATACAGCCCTAATCCCACATAAAGCCACGCCAGCTATTCAACACCCATACATTACATTAGCTGTGTTATTGTGTATTTATTATGAGTCATTAGAAGGGATGGGACGCCAGCCGAAACCCCTGTGTGAGCGAGAGATTACAGAAAGACTTGTGAAAACACAAGAGGGCCACTTGACGATTGATTTCGTGTTTGAGAGCTTAAGTCAATAGTCCCATTGGCACAGATAAATTCCCAGAGCTCTGCTATCATAATCTCAATCAATAGCGGTCGGTGATGAAGGAGTCCCGTGTACATATTGAAACGGGCCGTGTTTGAGCAGATAAGCCCTTACAGTATCTCTCCGGGGTTTGGCGGCACTTGGGTCTGATGTTTGCTGAGCTAAAAGATCATGTCTGCTGACCCAATCCAAACGGCCACAGCATTAACAGGATAATACGATAATCAAAGAGCTCTGATGCTATGTACAATACAAGTCTTACTCCGTTTATCCAGCGCTGAAGAGCAAACTCGTAACCGTAGCCGAGCGCTCTGTCAAACGCCGCTTGTTCATGATTTGCCTCATTGTTAGAGCTCACGGATAACCGATAGCCTGCCTTCTGGAATATGACGGCGTGTCAGTGGGATTTGTCGGGCAAATAACATCTGACTAGTTCCACGTACGGCTCTGTGTACACTGGCTTTTCTCAATAGCACTCTTAAATAAACGCACACAACCTGAGATGATCCCAGCACTGAAATGATCTGAGCGTAATCTCCACAAAACATTGCCCGAGTTACACACAACTGTCAACTTTAATGTGTATTTATTAAAGTATGTTTCTGTTTATTTAGACATACAGTGCATCCGGAAAGTATTCACAGCGCTTCCCTTTCTCCATATTTTATGTTACAGCCTGATTCCAAAATGGAATTCATTATTTTTACAAATTCTACAAACAATACCACATAATGACAACGTGAAAGAAGTTTGTTTGAAATATTTGCAAATGTATATAAAAATAAAAATCAGATGTCCATAAGCATTCACAGCCTGTGCTCGCTGCTCTGTTGAAGCTCCTTCGGCTCTGATCACCGCCTCAGGTCTTTTTGGTGCTCGAGCTCAGCACGCCTATCTTTGGGCCGTTTCCCCCGTTCATCTTCCAGAGATGTCCAATCAGGTTCAGGTCTGGGCTCTAGCTGGGCCACTTAAGGACATTCCCAGAGTCGTCCCATAGCCCCTCCTGTGTTATCTTGGCTGTGTGTTTAGGGTTGCTGACCTGTTGGAAGATGAACCCCAGTCTGAGGTCCAGAGCGCTCTAGAGCTGGTGTTCATCAAGAATCCTCGATCCTGACTCGTCTCCCAGTTCCTGCCACTGAGAAACACCCCCACATCATGATGCTGCCACCACCATGCTTCACTGTAGGGATGGGATTGGCCAGGGGATGAGCGCTGCCTGGTTTCCTCCAGACATGAGGCTGGTCATTCAGGCCAAAGAGTTCAATCTTTGCTTCATCAGAGCAGAGTATTGTGTTCCTCATGGTCTGAGAGTCCTTCAGGAGCCTTTCGGCAAACTCCAGACGGGCTTTCATGTGCCTTTTCCGTTCCGTGGCTATTGCTGTCTACGTTTCCATCGCGGTTTATGATGGGCAGCAACAATCTGCTGAGAATGTGACCGTGTTCAACTCGTTTGCTAGGGAGTTGCTAGGCAGTTGCAAGGGAGTTGCTAGGGTGTTCTTGGTGGTTGCTAAGGTGTAATGGGTGACTACTAGGACATTGCTAGGCTGTTGCTTGGGTGTTATGAGTTGTTATGAGTTGTCACTTGATGGTTGCTATGATAATTGGTGGTTGCTAAGGCATTGTCAGGCAGTTGCTAGGGTGTTATGGGTGGTTGCTATGGTGTTGCTAGGATATCTTTCTAGGGTGTTCTAAGTATGCTAGGTGATTGCTTAAATGGGGTGTAAACATTATATTTCAGTAATTTCTTGTTTTTGCAAAAAGAAAAAAAATGGTGTTCACTGGCAAACTATAAGTTTTACTGGCAAACTCAGAAGCATTGAGATATATTGTTCTTCCCATCTTATGTGTTTTCCGTCAGGATGTGCCTTGCTTGTGCATTTGTGTTATTTCGGTTAAATCTTGTATGGCTGATGTACAGTTTTTTATTTTTTATTTTATTTTTTTTATTTATCTAGAATTTGTACATAATGCCATTCAGCTAGATTTATTGTCCAGGTAGATAGAAGGCCAGTTTTCCCTTGTGGTCAAATAACATCAACATAAACAAGTTATTTTGGTAGTTGGGTTATGTCATGTCAAAAGTCATGCAGGCTACCTCACTAAAGTAGGAACATTACTGCATCCACAATCACATACTGCGGCCAGATAAGGCTTGACATTTATTTCACCACTGCTGAAAAAGTATGTTTAGGTCATCCGAGGACTTTTCAGATATATATATGGCTCACACACTGTTGTGCACACTATATAGTATAAGAGCAGGCATATCGGGACACAATGACTGAATTCAGTTCATACTCTGAGCTCAGACACACTCCATGTCTAAATTAGGAAATAATTAACATTAGGAAACTGCCCCTTTCTATGATATCAGGGGAGTCCAACACACACACACACACACACACACACACACACACACACACACACACACACACACACACACACACACACACACACATGTTGGTCTATGTGGTTTACAGGGACTCTCCATAGGCGTAATGGTTTTTATACTCTACAAACCGTATTTTCTATCCCCTTACACTGCCCCTAAACCTACCCATCACACACACACACACACACACACACACACACACACACACACACACACACACACACACACACTGCCCCTAAACCTACCCATCACAGGAAACATTCTGCATTTTTACTTTCTCAAAAAATCATCATTTAGTATGTTTTTAAGGCCATTTGAATTATGAGGACATTTGATATGTCCTCATAAACCACATTTATAGAGTAATACCAGTGTAATACCCATGTAGTTATACAAATTTGTGTCCTCATAAACCACATAAACAGCCTCACACACACACACACACACACACACACACACACACACACACACACACACACACACACACACACACACACACCTCTGTATATCAGTCAGGTTCTGCCCTCTGCTGGTCATGTGATCACACTGCATCTGAACTCTGCCAGGGCTGCTTTAGTCTCATTGATAGTTTGTTCAATGTTATTCGTATATCTCCTGTTTTACTAATATGATTGGTTGTTTTTTTTCTTCTTCATCATTTTTTTATGATCTATTTTATTTCTAGAAACTAAAATTTTATTTTAAGATTTGAGTTTTAGTTAAGGATGTGTAACAGTATCACACACAGGCCACGGGCGATACATCTACTATATGACTTTTGTAAATGTTTATGTTATACAGTATGTTGCTTACAAAAATCAACTGCAAACAGCAATGCACAAAACATATAATATACTATGTACACTGATCAGGCATAACATTATGACTGCTCATGATCACTAATATTCCTAACATTGTGTTGGTCGCCCTGAGCCGTCTCTGATGGACTCCTCTAGACCCCTGAAGGCGTGCTGTGGTATCTGGCACCAATATGTTAGCAGCATATCCTTGAAGTCCAGTAAGTTGCAAGGTGTGGCCTCCATGGATCGGACTTTATTTGTCCCGCAGTGGGGAAGTTGCATTTGGGACCAGCAGGGGTACAATAATAAAATAGCAGTATTATAATAAAACATACAACTAAAATAGACTATACATAGTTAATGCTAACATTTATCACACGTTAAAAAAATTACACATTTAAATAGTACAAAAATATTGCAGCTGTAAAAAAAGTTTAATGTTAGCAGTGTTCATTGTACAGTCTGACTGCAGCAGGCATGGGCGTCGCTAGGCCCATTTTAGGCCCTAAACTTATGCCTCAGCCCCCCTAAAATATATGTGATTAACCTTTAAAACATATGAAGCTGGCGGGAGGCTTCGGCTTCGGCTTCGGCTTCGGCTTCGGCTTCGGCTTCGGCTTCGGCCTCGGCCTCGGCTTCGGCCTCGGCCTCGGCTTCGGCTTCGGCTTCGGCTTCGGCTTCGGCCTCGGCCTCGGCCTCGGCCTCGGCCTCGGCCTCGGCTTCGGCTTCGGCTTCGGCTTCGGCTTCGGCTTCGGCCTCGGCCTCGGCCTCGGCCTCGGCTTCGGCTTCGGCTTCGGCTTCGGCCTCGGCCTCGGCCTCGGCCTCGGCTTCGGCTTCGGCCTCGGCCTCGGCTTCGGCTTCGGCCTCGGCCTCGGCCTCGGCCTCGGCTTCGGCTTCGGCTTCGGCCTCGGCCTCGGCCTCGGCCTCGGCCTCGGCCTCGGCCTCGGCTTCGGCCTCGGCCTCGGCCTCGGCTTCGGCTTCGGCTTCGGCTTCGGCTTCGGCCTCGGCCTCGGCTTCGGCTTCGGCTTCGGCTTCGGCCTCGGCCTCGGCTTCGGCTTCGGCTTCGGCTTCGGCTTCGGCTTCGGCCTCGGCCTCGGCCTCGGCTTCGGCTTCGGCTTCGGCCTCGGCTTCGGCTTCGGCTTCGGCTTCGGCCTCGGCTTCGGCTTCGGCTTCGGCTTCGGCTTCGGCTTCGGCCTCGGCTTCGGCTTCGGCTTCGGCTTCGGCTTCGGCTTCGGCTTCGGCCTCGGCTTCGGCTTCGGCCTGAGCGCGAACTTCAGCAGCGCAACTCCACGTCAAGTAAGATTAATATAGCCGATGCTGCTAAACTAAACATTCATGATTGACAGCTGCTGCTCAAAGTCAGAAATGTTTAACAAAATAAAAACTATTTCAGGCAAATGAATAAACTTTTGTCTAATTTCGCCATTTTTAACTGAAAATATGCCTATGTGATTCATAATGTAGGCCTTAATGAACAAGAAATATCAACAAAGCCATTTTCATCAGATTAGGCATGAGATTAATAATGAATGCGTATATATTTTAAATTAATATAATTCTATTTGTTACATTCAGTAAATAAATAAAAAGCTATTTCAGCCTGTATTAGTACTAATGAATGTGTTCATATTGTGAATTTAATAAACTTAAAACTTTAATAAACAGTAAATTAACGTGTCTAAGAAAATGATTCATGAAACATATAAATATCAGAATGTTAATATGTAAACCATATGTTTACTTTATTCACTGACAAACGGAACAAAATATCAGTCAAAGCTCAGCGTTATGAAGAGGCAGGGCGAGATAAAAACAGAGAACAGAGAGATGTGGACGTAAGAAAGACAGATAATCTACTGCCCAGTGACGTGGTTTTCAAGATATTTTCAGAACATCTTAAAATGCACAATATGTAGATCATAGAAATCAACATTTTCTGGGGGGAGCGTGACCCCCGAACCCCCCTAACATCTGGGATCTATAAACCTGCCTTACGTTACTGGCTATGATTAATGCATGTACAGTATGGCCATGCATAAGGTGTTAACATTTGCTTAAGTGATGATAAACAGCCAATATCTTCTGGGTATGCATGTTTGAAAGCTATTACTTAATAGCGCAATTTGGACCCTAAACTAAATATGTTACCATTTCCATTTTCATTTCATTTTCAGTTACCATTTTAAATAGTGTTACTATCCTCACTGGGGGCTGAGCCGCCCTAAAATGAGAATCCTAGAGACGCCCCTGGCAGCAGGAAAAGCTCCTGTGTAATCTCTTCTCCTCACAAAAAAACACTAAAAATAAAACATTTGAAAATTGTTTGCTGAAGTTTTCCAAAACGTTATTTTGATCGAGGTGCCAAACCCTCGCTAGTAACTTATCTATAAACAAAAAGAGAAACGTTTCAACAAAGTCAGAGAATGTCCTCCAAAGGACAGTGAGGAGGAAGCTGGACGAGGTCATCAGGAAGTCCAGATCTGTCCTGGGCCGTCCTCTGGCCAAGCTCTCATCAGTGCTGGTCCATGGGTCACACCCCTATGCAGACACACTGTCAGATCCATCCTGTTTGTTCAGCTCATCCCACAGACGCTCGACTGGATTGAGATCTGGGGAATCTGGAGGCCGAGTCGATGCCTCAAACTGGTCGTTGTGCTCCTCAAACCATTCCTGAAGCATTTGTGCTTTGTGTCAGGAGCATTATCCTGCTGGAAGAGCCACAGCCACCAGAATACCGTTTCCATCAAAGGCTGAACATGGTCTCAGCAATACTTAGGTAGGTGGAGCGTGTCAAAGTAACATCCACATGGATGGAGGACCCAAGGTTTCCCAGCAGAACATTGGCCAAAGCATCACACTGCCTCCGCCGGCTCGCCTTCTTCCCATAGTGCATCCTGGGGCCATGTGTTCCTCAGGTAAGCCACACACACACACACACCCGGCCATCCACGTGATGTAGAAGAACACGTGATTCCTCAGACCAGGCCACCTTCTTCCATCGCTCCGTGGTCCAGTTCTGATGCTCACGTGCCACTGTTGGTGCTTTCGGCGGGGTCAGGGGTCAGAGGTCACCCTGACTGGTCCATACGCCTCAAACTGAGCTGCTCTGTGTATTCTGACAGCTTTCTATCAGAACCAGCATTAACTTCTGGAGCAGTTTGAGCTCCAGTAGCTGGTCTGTTTGATCGGACCCCACGGGCCAGCCTTCGCTCCCCACGGTCATCAATGAGCCTTGGCCGCCCATGACCCTGTGGCCGGTTCTCCACTGGTCCTTCCTTGGAGCACTTTTGATAGATACTGACCACTGACCATAAATTATTTTAGATTAGTATCAATGGATGGATATTTACTCTTCTTTTTATGTAAAAGCAACTCTGGATTCTTCGTTCTCAGAGGACTTTCTTCGTGTTTTCTGGTGTTCATAAACTTTCCAGCGTTTAACGTTCTTATACTGTTGTGATAATCTGAACACAATCACAACGATTTTAGTTTTGTTTCCTAGTTTTTTAATCATCAGATTAAATAGATCCATATAATAATGTCAAGTGTTTTTATTGAGCAAGAAGCCAAAGCAAATGAAATGAAAGACTGTGCCCTCTAGTGGCAAAAACCGATCTCTTGGCCTGTCCTTCCCTTTATGAAGCTGAGGCTTGCTTCGGTTCCTTTGCTCCTGGCTTTGGCCTTGGTTTGTTTAGTTTGATTCTGTAATTAATTTAATCTGGGTTCTGTCTGGTGTCATGATTTATCAGGTGTTGGACAGAATTAAAGTTTGATTTCTTTTATATAGTCTTTCTACTTATGTTAAGAAACCCAACCTGCCGGTGTGCTTTAGTTCATGGCTTTGAGCCGCTCTTCAGAACGGGAGCTACGTGAACTGATCCTGACCCAGGGTTAGAGATTATAAAGTCTAGAGAAAAACCATCAACACATGTAAATAAATAAATAAGATTAAAATAATGAAGCTATAAGTCATAGACCAGCTAAAACATTACTGCTGAAAGTCAGAAATACATTTTAAAACGTTTTTATTATTTATTTTTGTGCATGATTTATGATAATTCATGTTATCACTTATTTAAATAAATGTAAACACAACACACACGTTAGGGGTCTTGCTGACAGAGAGAGAGAGAGAGAGAGAGAGAGAGAGAGAGAGAGAGAGAGAGAGAGAGAGAGAGAGAGAGAGAGAGAGAGAGAGAGAGAGAGAGAGAGAGAGAGAGAGAGAGAGAGAGGAGAGAGAGAGAGAGAGGAGAGAGAGAGAGAGAGAGAGAGAGAGAGAGAGAGAGAGAGAGAGAGAGAGAGAGAGAGAGAGACTGAGAGAGAGAAGAGAGAGAGAGAGGAATCGTGGAGCAGAATCTGAATCCGTGGGAAAGGGCTTGATCATGACGAGGCCCTGCAGATGAAGAAAGAAGGATTTATTTCTATCTTATATAACAGCAGGAAGCGGGAGGCTGTTTTCCCAGGCCTGGTGGATCCCCTGCGGATGATCACCAATATAAAAACGAAGACTCTTAAACACAGACGAACCAGAACAGAGTCTCCAGACTCCTGAAGACGGCCGGCTCAAATCCGTCAATCTGAAGACATTGGCATGGGATAATCCCGGATGAACTACAGTGTTGGTTCTGATTTTCTTCTTCTGTTATTCAAATGTTGAAGCCTATAAATGCAGAGAGAGACCAAACCTGGACGTTAGGGCCCAAATAATAATACAATATCAATTTTTGATTTAACCCTAACCCATGTTATCTAAAATCTAAATTTCTTTACCCTTACTGATTCAAATTGCTATTTTTTTATTTAGATTTCTTCAAAGGTTTTGTCTCACATGCCAAACGTATGCTTTAGATTGGTCCTATTGCTTATTCAGTTGGTCAATTCTTACAGGCTACTTTATCAATTGTGCATTGTTTTATTGCATTCAACATTAGACAGCTTTGATTTTACAGTCATTTTATAGTAAAAATTATTTAATAAAATATATGTTTTATATAATAAATATTTATTTAGTAAAGTACATTTCCTTACAGTAAATTTAGACTTCAAAAACTTTGACTTTTAGAAGTGCTGTCTAATCTGGAGTGTCTGTCGCCTTTGGCTTGCTCAGTTGGGGACACTAACATTATGATCAGAGTTATTCAACTAAATATACAAATAACATTAATTAATGAGGTCTTATTTAATTCTCTAAACTATAATACTGATCTGCCAACATTGTCTCTCTCTGATAAATTAAAATAAGCTGATAACATCACTGTTTACTCCAGAACGACTGTACAGCCAAATCTAATTCTGCTGCAGTATTGTCCTGTTTAACACTGAAGCTGCTCTGACACAATCGGCGCTGGAGAAGAGCGATAGAAATAAAGATGACTTGACTTGTCTATATTCCAAAGCATCCAAACATTTTTTATTTATCCATAAAAACATTTAAGTTCGGATAGTGCATTAAACAAGTGAAGAAGTGCTCGCTTTACGTGCACATCCAAGCATTTAGCAGATGCAAGGCAAGTTTATATAGCACATCATACACAATGGCAATTCAAAGTGCTGTACATAAATGAATTAAAATAGGGATAACATATGCATTAGAAAAAGAATACCATGTGTAAAACTAAAAATAGAAACAGTTGTAAAAGGGTTTATTAAAAAAAATATATATATATATAAAAAATAATACAATAATAAAATAAAGCTATAATGGTGATAAATAGATCCCCATCTGCCTGATTCGAGACATCACAGGTCCGCTGTATTTTCCTCTGTAGGGTCTCGTTGCTCACCGAGAGCGCTTCTTCTGCCCCCTGCAGGACTGAGGCTGTAACTGCACGGGGACGTTAACTCCAGCACCTTCTTCACCTTTTAAAACATTATTAGGTTTTTAAAAAGAAGCAGTTTAGTGAAAGTGAACATGATTCTGTGTCAGTGAAAGCAGCTTCAGCTCGACCCAAACCCTCGCGTGCGCGCGCTCGGTCATTGCGCAACTCTTGGAGAGGAAGCTTCCCAAACGCGAAGGATATTGCCAAACCTGCTTTCCTGTGACTATGGAGAAGTGGCAGATCTGGCACTCTAGGCTTCTCCAGGCTCAGATAAAGACATGCTGCCTCTCTCAGAACATCTAATCTACATGACTGCAGGAGCACAGAGCGGGATTTACTGACGGGAACATGGTTTGGGAAGAAGGATTGTAGGTAAGAGTTAAACTTTCTCCCTGTACTCTGATTCTCATTTATAGCAGAGCCTGAGCTTCTGTGCGTGGGTTTGGTGCTTTCCCGCAATCCCCATTAAACATGCGCTGAGGAGGAAAACCATTACATTGACGTGTGTTCGCCCAACGCGTTCCCGTCAGAGCTGCGGTTTAATCTGGCAGGCGAACGCTTGGACACTCTTTATAGAAAACAATACAAACACACTAAAAACATGCTGGGTTAAAAACAACTCAAGTTGGGTTGAAAATGGACAAGCACAGAAAGTGGGTAGTTTAAACCCAGCGAATGGACCCATTCAAACAACCCAATTTCTGGGTTTGTCCATTTTCAACCCAACTTGAGTTGTTTTTAACCCAGCATTCTGTAGAGTGAATACACCACATATGCAGTTATAGGAATTATGACTCCAAAAAAATGTGTCTAACTTAAACGACTCTTATATGTGCTCTCTGTTCATGAGGTGCATCATGGCTTGCGTTAACCCGCTTGTGATCTTAGTTGCGTGGAAAAATCCAACACAGCCAAATGTATATTATTGCATTATATTAAGCTCTAGTTCTAATAATTGAAGTATTATTGCATTATATTAAGCTCTAGTTCTAATAATTGAAGTATTAGCTCAGATGAGAAGGTCATCTCGTGACACACGAGGCCAGCAGCTGATGAGTCAGTGTTTATTAGTTGGTCCAGTATAAACACGGAGACCTGAACTCAAGCTGAACTCACGGTCCTTTACACCTTGGGTTTAATTAGCATATCATTTCATCATTTAAACTCATTTTACTTTAAGTTTATAACCAGACCAAATGAAAACTAACAGGTGTAAATAACCCTATACACTCACTGAAGCGTTCCGTCATTCACCCGATCAGCTAATCATTTCACACATATTTTATATTCTATATTATATGTGTATTTCTGTAAATGGTTTCTAAAGGTGTGTGTTATAGAAAGGCCTGTGTTATAGGAAGGTCTTGTGTAATGAAGATGGTGCAATGTGAGCATTCAGTGCGTGTTCGGACTGAACCAGCATTGCTATGGCAAGCCCTTTACACATTTATTCATTCACAGGATAAATGCATTAGTGATAGCGACCATTACATTTACACTAGTTAAAACTCTCGATAGCTGTAATTGTATTTCCACTAGTAAATTTCTCCATAGGCTGCCATTCAAATTCAAAAGTTGATATTAAGAGTCGATTTCTTACTAGTTACAATTAAATTACAATCAATTTCACAAATCAGAAATCAATAATTACACATTAACATGTTGAAATATATTTAAAGATATCAAGAAATAACATTTCAACTAGTGACAATTGAGTTCTTGATATCAGGAATTCAGATTTTTACACAGTAAAATCTCATCAGTTAGACACTCAAAGCATGCGGACCGTTTGCCTTAAACACGAGTAACGTGAAACAGGAACAGAAATGCTGAGTTAGTAAAGTTCAGCCACACAAGAGCTCGAGCTAAAGATGATGATAATGATCATTTACTGCAGATTTACTCTATACAGCTGCCATTGTTGTGTTTAAATGCTGAAGTGTGTGTGACTCAAGATAATCAAACACAGAGGGATTATATCAACCCAAATAAACATTGCACAAGGTGTTTATGACATAAGCATTGATTTCTCTAAGCATCTGAAAACACATTTCTGGGTTATTTGGCAACCCAGCGCTGGGTAAATATTGGACAGAACAGGGTTATCTTTACCCAGCGTGTTGGGTTTTATACATTAACCCATTTGCTGGGTTGTTTTTGTTTAAATTGTGGATCAGTCTATTTGATATTGGACATTTTACTAAAGAATAAAAATACACTCTAAAATCTTATATTTATATAGGACATAAACAGTTCATATAGAATATTTTTTATTCAATGGCAAGTTAGTCTTTTACACTCAGAAACACTGAGTAAATGATTACTGAGTATATATCTCTTCATACAATGCCGATTGTTTTAAAGCAGCTTCACAGCGTTAACAGGAAGATAATGCAACAGAATAAGATTCGGCTGTACAGCCGCTCTGGTGAATACGCTGATGTTATCAGCTCATTTTAGTTTATCATAGAGTGTCAATGTGGGCAGATCATTAATATAGTTCAATATTTAGTGTCCTTAACTGAGCCAGCCAAAAGCCAAAGGCAACAGTGGCGAGGACAGTAATGTAATAGTAGAGTACAGTGATAGTTTGATTGGAATGAAGTGTACACTCTAAAAAATGCTGGACTAAAAACAACCCAAGTTGGGTTGAAAATGGACTAAACCAGCAATTGGGTTGTCTTAAGCAACATTTAAACCATCTGCTGGGTTAAAACAACACATTTGCATGGTTAAAACAACTCAACCGTTGGGTTAGAACAACTCAATTGCTTGGTTAGTCCATTTTCAACCCAACTTGTTTTTAACCCAGCATTTTTTAGAGTGTAAATACAAACCTAATTTCATTCAGGACGTTTCCCCTCAGGACATTTTCTATCAGAATAAAACCGAAAATGACCATTAACAAATGTATCCAGCTTAAACCGGTTTGGCACAGACTAACCCAACATTGGGTTACATTGACCCAGCAGCTGAGTTACAGAAAAAATACCCAGCACTGGGTAAAAGTAAAATTAAAAATAACCCAATAAAAGGACCCAGCATTTGGGTAAAAAAAATAACCCAGCATTTTTTTTCTTTTCTTTTTTCATTAGAGTGCATGGTGAGATTTCACTAGTGAAAATACAATTACAGATATAAAGCGAGAGTTTTTACACGTGGGAATGATTAGAAGTTAAAGGGCTTGCCATAGTCGCGCAGCTCTGGCGTTTGTGGGAACGTCAGCCGTTTCTCTGATGGGAATAATGCCATTTGCTTGATGAGTTGTGCTTCAGCCTGTCAGGAAGATGAGTGGTCATAATGATGTGGCATGTTGGAATGAGTTTCCCCGGCTCAGTAACGCTCACTAACAACAGGTTTATTCTCACCTCCTAAAGCCGGTGCCACCCACACTTCACTGTGCTGGAAGATCAGGTTCCTCTAGATCATCATCAGCCCTCATTAGCTCGGTTATTCTTTATTTTTCCACTTCTGCGCAGAAATTGTCAAACCGGATTGTAAATATTTGTGTAAATCGACCCGAAATTATGCAACACGCCTTTAAGAGTCACAGGGTGTCTGTAGAGCAGGCCGGCCCTCAGAAAGACATTGAAATGTGTGTCAGCACACAGGAGGATTTATACACTCTTATTTCTGTTATACACACTCTTTTATAACAGAGTGTAACTCTGTTACTGGATTTAAATATACACATTTAGACTAAAAAACTAAAGTTTAGATAAATATTTGTAGTGGATGTGCTGCTTTCACTGCGGGAAAAAAATGCTCTTCTTCCTCAGTATTTTATTCGTGTTTCGAGTCCAAACATCTAAAAATTCTTAAAACAAGAAGTATTTACTAGACAAGCAAAAGTAATTGTCTTGTTTTGGGGAAAATAACTCAAAATGAAGAGAGTTTTTGCTTAAAATAAGATAAATAATCTGCCAATGGGGTGAGAAAAATAATCTTGTTTTCTGTTTGAATTAAGATTATTTTTCTCACCCCATTGGCAGATTATTTATCTTATTTTAAGCAAAAACTCTCTTCATTTTGAGTTATTTTCCCCAAAACAAGACAATTACTTTTGCTTGTCTAGTAAATACTTCTTGTTTTAAGAATTTTTAGATGTTTGGACTAGAAACGAGCAAAAGTAAGAAAAGCATTTTTTTTGCAGTGTGAAATGTCTCCTAATCCAGTCATAGATAAAATGTCTTTGTATTTTTGTTTGATTGTTTATTATGAAATAAAACCAATACCTTCACTGTTATACGGCGTCATGCCTTAGGAGTCAGTGAGTAGCTGGGCACTGACACCATTAGTGGAAAGAATAGGGTTACTTATGTGCTATTACTTTGATTTATTTTTATACTTTAATTATTTTTATGTGCTATTACTATTATTTATTTTTATACTTTAATTATTTTTATGTGCTATTACTTGCCAAAAATAAGTGTTGTAGTAAAAGCAGCAGGAGAGCAGTGGTGTGGGAACTGAATTGACATCACATTGAAGTGAAGCTAGTATGACCAGTAAGACTGAGGTGTAGTCAGGATTAGGAGACATGGCAGTGTGTGATATTTAAGTTAATGGCTTTTAAAAACGCCTTGCCCTTTGCAGATCGTCCCTTAAGACTTCTCTCATATTATAATGTTAGTTTGGAGGAAAATTAGGCTGTACTTGCTTACATTAAATATGTTTAACTCACACGAGTTATTGATCCGGGAAGTTTTAATCTGTGAATATATTGCCAACTTTACTGAACTCCTTGAACTAAGCACTGTCTGGATTTCTTTATCCTTAAGCCCAAATGCAGATTAAACCCCTGTGGACCATCCTGGGCTGGATTTCCTGAAGCCTTCTTAACACTCCGTCATTCTTAAGTTACACCTTAAGCTATCCCTTAACATTATATGTGTTTCCCGAAACGATCTCAGTTTCGTACGGTTGGTCTGGACCACTCTTAGCTATACCTTATCACCATTACCAGTTCACTCCACTAGTGGCCACCACTGTGCAAAAAGCTTCTCTATATTTCAGTCTATATGAATATAATTACAAAGTTGTAATATACACCCAATGTTCATTTGGGCTAGTTGAATTATTATTATGATAAATGAAAGTTCAACTATTTCTGAGGTCCTTTTTATAAAGAATGTAATTTTTTTTCACATAATGCAGAGAAAAAGCCGTAGTGTAGAGTAAATAATCGATTCTTGAGCCATCGATATAAGCCGATTCAGCACTGCCGCCTCGAACCGCACCCGCTAACGTCGCACTGAAGAAGGGTTACCCTAAGCGCCCTCCTAAGGTATAGTTCGGGGAACGCGCCTAGAAATGGGAAACCTTAAGCTAAGTTATGCCTTTAGAGTCTTCGTAAAGCGCTAAGAGACACCGTTATCGGGAAATGCAGCCCTGATCTGGTAAAGTTTCTTGGGGACCCCCCCCCCCCCCCACACACACACACACACACACACACACCTTGTCCCTTTAAGGGCTCTGTAGTTGTGAATATGAAGGGTTATTTTAATGCTGTGATGACAGCGAGGAGTGCTTTAGGCCTTATGATATTTCCTGTTTAATTGCAGAGCTCAGTGATTGGTGGTTCGACAGGTGCGAGGACACGCCCTCCTGGTGATGTCAGACAGTGTTGTCATGACAACTCCTGCTGTTTCTGAAGCATAGAGTTCAAAGAGAACGGTAAGATTTGCACGTTTGATTTAGAGTCAGACGATTGTGTTTACACTAAAACATGAGGCCATGAAAAGCATAGAAACATCCTAAAACATACTGCGTGCATATACAGTCTATTTGGATATTTAGTTGAAACATTAGATTGAAATGTTAGTGTCCCCAATAAAGGAATAAGAATAACTTGTCTCTTAAAAGTAGGCCTGTTTTATAAAGTTTAGCTTTTATGGATATTTTGATATATTTATTCTACAAATACCACAGGAAAGGGTTGTATCAGTGTAATGTGTCATTTATAGTCTGCATCTCAGATTTTCCAAATGTCTTCAACCTTTAAACCTGGAGTCACGTGGATGGGAATATGCGTATGGAAACTATACGCAGATGAGGAAATGCATGGCGGTGAGCAAGAGAAAGTTCACCACAAAAATCTTGGTAAAAATGAAACGACAAAAAAACCCAGAATAAAAACCAATGAGAATAAATGTTTTCAAAATCCTCTTAAAATGAAAAGATCCCTTTAAAATGATTTGCATGTCAGGCTGGTTTGATTAGGATGAGGGTTTATTCGATGAGGAAAATCACGGATAATGAAGCATGGAGCTGTGGGAACCCTCGCTCATTAATCGTGAAGTAAATATTTTATCTCGTCTTTGCGACCGGGGTTCATGGAGGCCGTTTTGGATCCGGTTTAACTGCATGTTCCCTTTTTCTCTTACTCTCATTCCTCTAATTTGCAGCTTTTCGCTGAGCCAGCACATGCAGTTCCTTCGAAACGGCTCCTCTTTTAAAGAACGAGGACTCTTGTGTAAGATTGAGCGCTAAGTAAAATGCGGCCGGCTTCAACGCTTCCCTTCGAGAAGAGGGAAGCGAGTGGAAATTATAGCCAGTATCGGCAGATTTTGCAATCGTGTTTTCAAAAATGTCTATCTTGTAGTTTTATTTGTTCTTTTGGGTCTTTATTTGCTGTTTGTCTGATCTGACAGTGGAAGATACAATAAAGTTGAGTAAATATTGTGTGCATTTAATTCCCACATGTGTTTTAATTTCCCACACTCCTTTTGACATTTCTTTGTATAGAGATTAAACTGGAGATCTTATGAATGTAATGAGCAAATGTCATGTTTTTCCGGCTGGATCAGGGACCTTTGGAGTTTGTGTCTCAAACACTGTTGACTTCCAATAAAACTGAGGTTCAAAGGTCATCAGACATGACTAACAACGCCATAAAAGCCTGAATATTATTATTCATATGGTTCTGCAAGATTATATACAGGAAACCTGGAAATCCTGGGACATTTAAAATGTATAGGCACACTTTTTGTGTGATCAGTTAGATGTTGATATTGATTATTAATATCTGCTGCAATGTTCTAAATCTGAATACCACATACATTGTGTTTATGCACTGCAAAAAATGCTTTTCTTACTTAGAATTTTTGTCTATTTTCTAGTCCAAACCTAGCCTGACAAGCCAGACCCACATCAAGATGTTTGCTCTGGGAACTCCCCATTGACGGCTCAATCTGAGGGGCGGGACAAACGGCTGTCTGTCAAACTCCCTCTGCACGCGATAGGATAGCGCTACACCAACCAGAGCAACGTGAAGCGGAGCTAGCTGATAGATTAAACATTCACCGTATCCGGTCGGCTAAACTCGAACACATCTTCCCTTCCCTTCTTCAGATTGACTTCAGTGCCGTTCTTTGTTCTTTTCTCAGAGAAAAGCTGAACTCAAGTCTTCCAGAGTCGCGGTCAAAGCTGATTCGAAAGACCGGCGTTTGCCAGTTTCTGTGTTTACTAGAAGCACGCAAGCGCAACTCGGCCGTCGTTATGTTAAGCCCCGCCCACCGACTCTATACACAATGTGATTGGCCTGACCAGAGTTTGGTTTTCCAGCTCAGAAGTGAATTGAGAGTTGCTAGACGACACTCACGGCAGATTAGATTTGCTGCCGCTAGGGGCGTCTAGATTTCTAGGTTAGTCCAAACCTCTAAAAATTCTTAAAACAATAAGTATTTACTAGACCATCAAAAGTAATTGTCTTGTTTTGGGGAAAATAACTCAAAATGAAGAGAGTTTTTGCTTAAAATAAGATAAATAATCTGCCAATGGGGTGAGGAAAATAATCTTAATTCAAACAGAAAACAAGATTATTTTTCTCACCCCTTTGGCAGATTATTTATCTTATTTTAAGCAAAAACTCTCTTCATTTAGAGTTATTTTTCCCCAGAACAAGACAATTACTTTTGCTTGTCTAGTAAATGCTTCTTAATGTAAGAATTTGTAAATATTTTAATTAGAAACAAGACCAAAATACTAATTAAGAAAAGCATTTTTTGCAGTGTGATAACAGGTTATGAGTTTCTAATTTCTCAAATTAAACTTTCTGAATTCTGCTTGCGATCTAGTAGTTAATCACACACACACACACACACACACACACACACACACACACACACACACACACACACACACACACACACACACACACACACACACACACACACACACACACACACACACACACACACACACACACACACGTTGGTCTATGTGGTTTACAGGGACTCTCCATAGGCGTAATGGTTTTTATACTGTACAAACCGTATTTTCTATCCCCTTACACTGCCCCTAAACCTACCCATCACACACACACACACACACACACACACACACACACACACACACACACACACACACACACACACACACACACACACACACACACACACACACACTGCCCCTAAACCTACCCATCACAGGAAACATTCTGCATTTTTACTTTCTCAAAAAATCATCATTTAGTATGTTTTTAAGGCCATTTGAATTATGAGGACATTTGATATGTCCTCATAAACCACATAAACAGGCTCACACACACACACACACACACACACACACACACACACACACACACACACACACACACACACACACACACTTTTTCTTGTAGTATTTAATTCTTCGCTCTCTCTGTCTTTCTCCAGATATGGGTTGCTTTTTCCTGGTTTTCCTGTTGACTTTCCTTCAGGAAACCGAATGTGCCGTAATATCAAATAAGGAAGGTAAGAAGTTTCCCTTGTTAACTTTATTCTGTCTGAATGATTTCGCTGAAGATTTACTGTAGCTCATAAACTCAGAGTGGTGTGTGCTTTAATAAATGATGTTTCTGGGTTCGGGCCGAGTCCAAAATACACATTTAAATTTACTCTCTATATAATTATATGTAAGATGAACTGTGTGTTCGTCGGCCAGAGGAGAACTGAGCGACTGAGCCTGGTCTCTCACAAGGGTTATTTTTCTCCGTTCTGGCCCTGAAGTAGTTCCTTTGGTCAATTTTGGCTTTTGGCTTGCTCAGTTGATGTCACTAAATATCAACTATATTAACGATCTGCCAACATTGTCTCTCTATGATAAATTAAAATAAGCTGATAACATCACTGTTTTCTCCAGTACGACTGTACAGCCAAATCTAATTCTGCTGCAGTATTGTCCTGTTTAACACTGAAGCTGCTCTGACACAATCGGCGCTGGAGAAGAGCGATAGAAATAAAGATGACTGATTGATTGATTGATTGATTGATTGATTGATTGATTGATTGATTGATTGATTATGGCTTTAGATCCTGGAGAATCCTGCAAGGACTTCGGACTGGCGTATGAGCGGATGTTTGCTATCCCCGGGGAGTCGCCGCTGCTGGAGTGTCCATTGCAGATCCAGTATCTCTTCAATCCCGCAGAAACGCCGTATAACGTGACGTGGTACGATGCGAGAAACGGCTTGGAGATCCCAAACCGGCAGCCGAGAGGATCAGGATCAGGATCGTTGCTGTGGTTCCCCAACATAGGCCTGCAGGATCAGGGGACCTACACATGTGTGGTCAGGTACGGATCTGCTGTGTTTTTCGATAATACACACTGGAAGGCACCAAGCCAGTTCGCATTAAGGGTTTTCTTCATAGTAGTCGTGAGCTGGAACTACCTGTATAGTATATACACATCAGGCTTAACAATATGACCTAATATTGTGTTGGTCCCCCTTTTGCTAACCCATTGAGGGATGGACTACACTAGACCCCTGAAGGTGTGCTGTGGTATCTGGTTAAAAGATGTTAGGAGCAGATTATTTAAGTCCTGTAACTTTCGAGGTGGGATGGATTGGACTTGTTTGTTCAGCTCATCCCACATATGCTCGATTGGATTGAGATCTGGGGAATCTGGAGGATGGGTTAATGGCAAAAACTCGTTTGGTTTTTCAAACCATTCCTGAAGCATTTCGGCCATCCATGTGATGTAAAAAACCTCACGGGCCAGCCTTCGCTCCCCACGGTCATCAATGAGCCTTGGCCGCCCATGACCCTGTGGCCGGTTCTCCACTGGTCCTTCCTTGGAGCACTTTTGATAGATACTGACCACTGCAGACCGGGAACAGCCCACAAGAGCTGCAGTTCTGGAGATGCTCTGACCCAGTCGTCTAGCCGTCACAATCTGGCCAAACTCGCTCAAATCCTCACGCTTGCCCATTTCTCCTGCTTCACACACATCAACTCTGAGGACAACATGTTCACTTGCTGCCTAATATATCCCACCCACTAACAGGAGCCGTGATGAAGAGATCATCAGTGTTAGTCACTTCACCTGTCAGTGGTCATAATGTTTTGCCTTATTGGTATAAAGTGCTGTATAAGTAAAGCTGGCAAGAATTCTTCTGTGGCTTTGTTTGGAACAAAAAACAAAACAAATAGACAATATTGTGTTTAAATATAACCCGGAAACAAATCTTCTTTGTTGAACTGCAGTGGTGCGGAGTTATTCAGCGGATCATGTGGTTTTGCTGAACTACAGCATTAGGAATAATAAGAGCAACTCTTTCAGGGGTGCTTTGGTCACCATATGTCGAATTTTGGGGTCACTCTAACTGCATTCACTTTGGCTCCAGGATGACGTTTATTGTCAGTGAAACTTGTTTGGAAGTTAAGTGTTTTTAGAAAAGAGGATGTGGTGAATGTGTCAAACCTCCCACGCAATAGAGAAATGAGAGAACTCCGTTTGCTTGAAGAGCTAGAAGGCGTTAAGAGTTTTTCCACTCCAGCTCGATGCGTCACTGAGGCGTCTGTGGATCCGAGACATTAATGGATGGAAAGAGGAGGACCTCCAGGATGGAGAGAACCGATGAACAGATGCTGACCTTTACACAAGCTGCTGCACAATAGCACACACACACACACGCACGCACGCACGCACGCACGCACGCACGCACGCACGCACGCACACACACACACACACACACACACACACACACACACACACACACACACACACACACACACACACACACACACTGTATCAATCAATCAATCAATCAATCAACTTTATTTATATAGCGCTTTTACAATCACGATTGTGTCAGAGCAGCTTCACAGTGTCAAACAGGATAATATTGCGACAAAATTAGATTTGGCTGTACAGTCGTACTGGAGAAAACAGTGATGTTATCAGCTTATTTTAATTTATCATATAGCAACAATGTTGGCAGATCAGTATTATAGTTTATAGAATTAAATAAGACCTAATTCATACATTTTATTTGTATAATAAGTTGAATAACTTTAATCATATTTTTAGTGTGCCCCCCTGTACACAGCCCAAAGGCTCAGAAAACATGCTAAGCTCTATTTAGACAATTATAAGGTACACATGCTTCGCTGTTCTTCTGTGTAGAGATCAAATATGCTGGAAGCTTCTTCTTTATATGAACAGGCGTGACGTCAGAACCGTTTAGAATAAAAGGAGGATTCATAGATAAAATGCTGAATTACGGATGATGATTTAAAATGTGAAAAAAAGAAAGAAATCTGGCAAATTCAAATTGTAGGTCTTTCTAGTGGTGTGTGTGTGTGTGTGTGTGTGTGTGTGTGTGTGTGTGTGTGTGTGTGTGTGTGTGTGTGTGTGTGTGTGTGTGTGTGTGTGTGTGTACTCATTTTAAGGATGTAATTAACCATTTTCATGTCATTCCTGGGTAACGGTAATGGCTTTTGAAATGAATTGCATGCCTATCATTGTTGGCAAATGCAAATGTACTGATGTCCTTAACTGGAGCTCAACAAACTTATCTCAGCTTTAGTCTTCAGCTTTAGGCCTCAGCTTTAGTCTTCAGCTTTAGGCTTCAGCTTTAGTCTTCAGCTTTAGGCTTCAGCTTTAGTCTTCAGCTTTAGGCCTCAGCTTTAGGCCTCAGCTTTAGGCCTCAGCTTTAGTCTTCAGCTTTAGGCCTCAGCTTTAGTCTTCAGCTTTAGTCTTCAGCTTTAGTCTTCAGCTTTAGTCTTCAGCTTTAGTCTTCAGCTTTAGGCTTCAGCTTTAGTCTTCAGCTTTAGGCTTCAGCTTTAGGCCTCAGCTTTAGTCTTCAGCTTTAGTCTTCAGCTTTAGTCTTCAGCTTTAGGCCTCAGCTTTAGGCCTCAGCTTTAGGCCTCAGCTTTAGTCTTCAGCTTTAGTCTTCAGCTTTAGTCTTCAGCTTTAGTCTTCAGCTTTAGTCTTCAGCTTTAGGCTTCAGCTTTAGGCCTCAGCTTTAGTCTTCAGCTTTAGTCTTCAGCTTTAGTCTTCAGCTTTAGGCCTCAGCTTTAGTCTTCAGCGTTAGGCCTCAGCTTTAGTCTTCAGCTTTAGTCTTCAGCCTTAGGCCTCAGCTTTAGGCTTCAGCTTTAGGCCTCAGCTTTAGTCTTCAGCTTTAGTCTTCAGCTTTAGTCTTCAGCTTTAGGCCTCAGCTTTAGTCTTCAGCGTTAGGCCTCAGCTTTAGTCTTCAGCTTTAGTCTTCAGCTTTAGGCCTCAGCTTTAGTCTTCAGCTTTAGTCTTCAGCTTTAGGCCTCAGCTTTAGTCTTCAGCTTTAGTCTTCAGCCTTAGGCCTCAGCTTTAGGCTTCAGCTTTAGGCCTCAGCTTTAGTCTTCAGCTTTAGTCTTCAGCTTTAGTCTTCAGCTTTAGTCTTCAGCTTTAGTCTTCAGCCTTAGGCCTCAGCTTTAGGCTTCAGCTTTAGGCCTCAGCTTTAGTCTTCAGCTTTAGTCTTCAGCTTTAGTCTTCAGCTTTAGGCCTCAGCTTTAGGCTTCAGCTTTAGTCTTCAGCTTTAGTCTTCAGCTTTAGTCTTCAGCTTTAGTCTTCAGCTTTAGTCTTCAGCTTTAGTCTTCAGCTTTAGTCTTCAGCTTTAGTCTTCAGCCTTAGGCCTCAGCTTTAGGCTTCAGCTTTAGGCCTCAGCTTTAGTCTTCAGCTTTAGTCTTCAGCTTTAGTCTTCAGCTTTAGTCTTCAGCTTTAGTCTTCAGCTTTAGGCTTCAGCTTTAGTCTTCAGCTTTAGTCTTCAGCTTTAGTCTTCAGCTTTAGTCTTCAGCTTTAGTCTTCAGCTTTAGTCTTCAGCCTTAGGCCTCAGCTTTAGGCTTCAGCTTTAGGCCTCAGCTTTAGTCTTCAGCTTTAGTCTTCAGCTTTAGTCTTCAGCTTTAGTCTTCAGCTTTAGTCTTCAGCCTTAGGCCTCAGCTTTAGGCTTCAGCTTTAGGCCTCAGCTTTAGTCTTCAGCTTTAGTCTTCAGCTTTAGTCTTCAGCTTTAGGCCTCAGCTTTAGTCTTCAGCGTTAGGCCTCAGCTTTAGTCTTCAGCTTTAGTCTTCAGCTTTAGGCCTCAGCTTTAGTCTTCAGCTTTAGTCTTCAGCTTTAGGCCTCAGCTTTAGTCTTCAGCTTTAGGCCTCAGCTTTAGTCTTCAGCTTTAGTCTTCAGCTTTAGGCCTCAGCTTTAGTCTTCAGCTTTAGGCCTCAGCTTTAGTCTTCAGCTTTAGGCCTCAGGTTTAGTCTTCAGCTTTAGTCTTCAGCTTTAGGCCTCAGCTTTAGTCTTCAGCTTTAGTCTTCAGCTTTAGGCCTCAGCTTTAGTCTTCAGCTTTAGGCCTCAGCTTTAGGCCTCAGCTTTAGGCCTCAGCTTTAGTCTTCAGCTTTAGTCTTCAGCTTTAGTCTTCAGCTTTAGGCCTCAGCTTTAGTCTTCAGCTTTAGGCGTCAGCTTTAGGCTTCAGCTTTAGTCTTCAGCTTTAGTCTTCAGCTTTAGTCTTCAGCTTTAGGCCTCAGCTTTAGTCTTCAGCTTTAGTCTTCAGCTTTAGTCTTCAGCTTTAGTCTTCAGCTTTAGTCTTCAGCTTTAGGCCTCAGCTTTAGGCTTCAGCTTTAGGCCTCAGCTTTAGTCTTCAGCTTTAGTCTTCAGCTTTAGTCTTCAGCTTTAGGCCTCAGCTTTAGTCTTCAGCTTTAGGCCTCAGCTTTAGTCTTCAGCTTTAGGCCTCAGCTTTAGTCTTCAGCTTTAGGCCTCAGCTTTAGTCTTCAGCTTTAGGCCTCAGCTTTAGTCTTCAGCTTTAGGCCTCAGCTTTAGGCTTCAGCTTTAGGCCTCAGCTTTAGTCTTCAGCTTTAGTCTTCAGCTTTAGGCCTCAGCTTTAGTCTTCAG
>NC_090176.1:53545095-53582595 GCF_024679245.1 Pseudorasbora parva
ACCACATCCCAAAGATGCTCTATTGGGTTGAGATCTGGGGACTGTGGCGGCCATTTTAGTTCAGTCAACTCATCGGCATGTTCAAGAAACCAATCTGAAATGATTAGAGCTTTGTGACATGGTGCATTATCCTGCTGGAAGTAGCCATCAGAGGATGGGCACATGGTGGTCATAAAGGGATGGACATGGTCAGAAACAATGCTCAGGTAGGCCGTGGCATTTAAACGATGCCCAATTGGCACTAAGAGGCCTAAAGTGTGCCAAGAAAACATCCCCCACACCATTACACCACCACCACTGAATGTCTCAACAGAAATCGAGACTCATCAGACCAGGCAACATTTCTCCAGTCTTCAACTGTCCAATTTTGGTGAGCTTGTGCAGATTGTCGCCTCTTTTTCCTATTTGTAGTGGAGATGAGTGGTCCCCGGTGGGGTCTTCTGCTGTCGTAGCTCATCCGCCTCAAGGTTGTGTGTGTTGTGGCTTCACAAATGCTTTGCTGCATACCTCGGTTGTAACGAGTGATTATTTCAGTCAAAGTTGCTCTTCTATCAGCTTGAATCAGTCGGCCCATTCTCCTCTGACCTCGAGCATCAACAAGGCATTTTCTCCCACAGGACTGCTGCAGACTGGATGCTCTTCCCTTCTCACACCATTCTTTGTAAACCCTAGAAATGGTTGTGTGTGTAAATTCCAGTAACTGAGCAGATTGTGAAATACTCAGACCGGCCCGTCTGGCACCAACAACCATGCCACGCTCAAAACGGCTTAAATCACCTTTCTTTCCCATTCTGACATTCAGTTTGGAGTTCAGGAGATTGTCTTGACCAGGACCACACCCCTAAATGCTGAAGAACTGCCATGTGATTGGCTGATTAGAAAATTGCATTAATGAGAAATTGAACAGGTGTTCCTAATAATCCTTTAGATGAGTCCATCTCATTGTAAGGTGTTTCCTCAGGACTGAGAGTCAGTGCTTCAGGCAGGCCGCCGTTCTACTGGTGAGCGAGATGATTTCTGGAAACTGTGAGCGACCGCAGAGTGGAGGACAGAGTATCAGCGCTCGTGTCAATGATTTGCTTTCCTGCCCTCTCAGGAGATATTTAAAGAGTGTGGATCATCCCACAATCCAGTGGTACAAGGTAAAAAACACATTATTCATCTACCAGAGGGGATGAGGGGTGGGCCGGAGGGTGTGAGAATAACTCTATTCTGTCCGCTGTCCTCTGATATAAACTCTATTCTGTCTTCTCATCTGATCCTCAGAACTGTGAGCCCCTTCAAGAAGATGACAAGTTTGCTCCAAATAAGGACATACTTAACATACGCAACGTACAACTTGATGACGCTGGATTTTACACCTGCAAAATGACCTTTAGTTTGAGTGGAGTTGCCGGTGAAATGGCCGAATCTATAGATTGTGAAGTTCACGGTGAGTGTTTACTGCACAAATGCCATCATGTACGGTTATATGTGTGCATGTAGGTTCTGTTAACTCCTGCTATTAACATCGATTAACATGCATTTCATATCCATGTTGCATCGGATAGAGATTGCACAAACACATCCAAAATGCTAATCGACTCTTACATATTACACAAGAGGTGCATTTACAGGTGCTGGTCATATAAATAGAATATCATCAAAAAGCTGATGATATATGTTTATATGTTTTAATTTTGATGATTATAACTGACCACTAAGTAAAATCCCAGATTCAGAAAATTAGAATATTGTGAAAAGGTTCAATATTGAAGACACCTAGTGCCACATTCTAATCAGCTAATTAACTCAAAACACCTGCAAAGGCCTTTAAATGGTCTCTTAGTAAGGGAAGGGAAGGAAAATATGTGGTAGAAAAAAGACTACAAGCAATAGAGATAACCACAAGAGGATTGTGAAACAAAACCCATTCAAAAATGTGGAGGAGATTCAGAGAGAGTGGACTGCAGCTGGAGTCAGCGCTTCAAGAACTGCTGCGCACAGACGTATGCAAGACACGGGTTTCAGCTTCACATTCCTTGAGTCGAGCCACTCTTGACCAACAGAAGCACCAGAAGCGTCTCATCTGGCCTAAAGACAAACAGGGCTGCTGAGTGGCCCAAACTTATGTTCTCTGATGAAAGTAGATTTAACATTTCCTTTGGGAATCAGGGTCCCAGAGTCTGGAGGAAGAGCGGAGAGGCACACAGTCCACGCTGTTTGAGCTCCAGTGTGAAGTTTCCACAGTCAGTGATGGTTTGGGCAGCCATGGCATTTCCTGGTGTGAGTCCACTGTGTTTTCTGAGGTCAAAGGTCAACGCAGCCGTATACCAGGAAGTTTTAGAGCACTTCATGCTTCTTGCTGCTGACCAACTTTATGGAGATGCAAATTTCATATTCCAGCAGGACTGGGCACCTGCACACAGTGCCAAAGCAGCCAGTACCTGGACCATGGTATCCCTGTTCTTCATTAGGCAGCAAACTCACCTGACCTTGACCCCAATAGGAGATCTCTGGAGTATTGTGAAGAGGAAGATGCGATCTGCCAGAGCCAATAATGCAGAAGAGCTGAAGGCCACAATCAGATCAACCTGAGCTCATAACACCTGAGCCGAGCCCCAGACGGACCGACTCCATGCCACGCCGCATCGCTGCAGTAATTCAGGATAAAGGAGACACAACTGAGCACTGACTGCTGGACCTGCTCATACTTTACAGCTGGCCACGGTTGCTAAAAATCCTTTCTTTTTATTGGTCTTAAGAAATATTATAATTTTCTGAGATACTGAATTTGGGATTTTCCTTAGTTGTCCGTTATAATCACCAAACTTGAAAGAAATTAACATTTGAAATATATCAGTCTGAGTGTAATGAATGAATATAATGTACAAGTTTCACTTTTTGAAAGGAATTAGTGAAATAAATCAACTTTTTAATGATATTCTAATTATATGACCAGCACCTGGATTATCTGCCAAATTTGTCAATAAAAAATTGTTAAATGATTCAAAATGCTTTCCATCACTTTTTATTTCCTAATGAAATCTTCAATAAAGGATGTAAATTAAGATACAAAGGAAAGGAAAGGTGAGAAGTTTTAAAGTGCAAGTGAAGAAGTGTAATCCAGTTTTCTTTCTTCTTTAAATTGTTGAGCGAATCAGGTTGAATTGATTCAGCGAATCAATTGTTATGCTGGTCTCAGATCATATTTAACTCTGAATGATGGATGGTAATAATCATGACAGATAACTGCTCTACTTAATTTAATTAAATAGAAAACTGAAACTCAATTTCAAAGGTTTGTTGTTGTATTGTTGCAGATGAATATTTAGAGAATCCACGAGTGATTGTGCCCGTTAATGAGATCCTCAAAGTGGAGAGGGGTAAGCTGGATGTTTTATTTATCTATCAGAATATATTTATTTATTTATCTCTGTTTTTTAAGTTCCTCATTAATGTTGTTCTCTACACAAGTTCAGTTATTTGCTGGATTAATATTCACATCCTGCAACTAAATGCACGGTAATTCCTCACAATAATGTTCCAATACAATTCAGTTCTCATTGATTTGGATAGGGCTTTTCATAATGCATGTCGTTTCAAAGCAGAAAACACATGGCGACGTCACAAAGAGTGATCTGTTATCAGAGAAGACCGTATCCATATAATGGATTTCAGATAAACAAATCATACAATAAGCTACTAATGTATTAATAAACTATGTATTAATTTAAGGCAGAAACAATGTGCTCATTGAAGTAGAGAGCATGCTGTTAACAAATGATTAGGATATACAGAAAAAGAATCCAGAGCTGCGTCAGCTCATCTGTTGCTTTAGTTAAAGCTGCAGTCTGAAACTTTTTTTGGTTACGAATGATATTGTTGATATTAACAATTTGAGAACAAAGTATAAACAATAATAATAATAATAATCTGCACGGTTTGATGTGATGTGGGATTTAATCACCGTTGGTGCACGATTTATTGTAATACTTTTTTGCACATTTGCTCAGAACAAAAGAAGCAGACGTTACTCGCTTGCTTAGATGACATTTTCCAGGGAAATGTATTATTTTGGTCATTGGATTGCATTAGGGTGGACTATTGTAATGGTCTTCTCACCGGCCTTCAAAAAGACCATTAGACAGAACGCTGAGCAGAACCAGAACATATGAACATATTACACTGGCTTTACACTGGCTTCTGGTTACATTTAGAATGGGTTTTAAAGTATCATCACTGGTATATAAATCACTCAATGACCTGGGACCTCAATGCAGGCTCAGGTGTGAGTGTGGAAAACCGGGTCCTGGGAAGAAGGTTACTACTAGTGTGTCTCATGAACCGGAAATCTCTGACTCTTCTGTTCTGACAGGTAGCCGCAAATTTAGTATTGTTGTTTTCTTTCTTATACTTCGCCGTCTGTGTATGAATGAGTCAATTAATGAGTGAATGTGAGGCAATAGGTAAAGCACTTTGGTGGCCACGGGTCTGTTGAAAGCACTGTATAAATGCAGTCTATTTACATGGTGTATGAAATGTGCTAAATAAACTTGCCTTATGCAGCGTTCCAGGTTATTTTTTGAGCGTGTAAGTCACCACTTCAAACCCCGACTCACGACTTTGCAGCGTTCCAGGCAAAGTCACACCAAACTGCCTGAGCGCGAGGAATTGCGTTAGCTAGATGTAATCCGAGCTTGCCGGACCTTACGGTGCTGATGCTCATTTACAATCATTTCTATCGTGAAGGGGCCTACTCCTTGCTTATTTGATGTAAGTAGGATAGAAAAAATGACAAGAGAAGCTGTTATACCTTTTATTTTATGTTATATTTGGATTTGTTATAAATTTATTCTTGCACTCAATGGAATGAAAACTAGCTAATGCTAGTAAAGCTGCTGATAATGCATAAGATTTGTTGATAAATAATTTTAGAGCAATACCTTATTTTAATAAATGATTTGGTATTGAATGTACGACTTCCATAAACACTGCATCTGTAGGGCTGCCATTGTTGTTTCGCGGGCTATGTGACGTCAGAACTCGTAACTGGGAGAAGATCGATCGAGTACGGGTACACGAGTGGGAAGTCACGGGTTTGACGGCCGTTCCTGTGCACTTTCTCAGGGAGAAGGTTCGAACAGCACGGGTTAGGGTTGCCTGGAACGCGGCATTAGTTCATGAATTAACTAATGTTGAGGAATGGGCTCTTGTTGTAAAGTGTTGTGAGAGTCAGAGAATACTCTAAGCTCCAGCTGTATTTATTTGTTTTTCAGGTTCATCCTTCAGGAAGGATTGTGTTGTTGTCGTGCCGGGAAATGGCTTTCTCATGGTTCAAGTGCTGTGGAAAGTCCTCTTGGAATCCGAAGAGAATTTTATCTCTGAAAACACGTCAAGTCGCATTCATCAGGAAGCCTTGAAGTGCGTATTGAATTTAGTTGTTTCAGATAAGACTATAGCCCTATTCGCACAGGATCAGTGTTACCTGGTGACCTGTAGTCATTTGTAATAATTGTGGAGGTTGTCTGTGATCTTAATCCTGTGCGAATCGGCCATGTCTGTCATTTGTAAAGTAAAAATTCCCCCGCAAATGACCTACCATATTTCGTCGAACACAGAGGTCCTGTGATAATATTAGTCCTGTGCGAATCGGCATCTGTGATTTGGCCAGGATTCGGAGGGTCATATAACATTTTTGCGTGGTTTATGTTTTCTGTGTGCATTTTTATCCATATTTCTCAAAGAATGGAGGCTGCACTGTTATAAATGCCTGTGCACTTTATACTTTCACTTCAGAATTAGAGACAATTTGGGAGTGATTTGCTTCAAAGGTGTGTTCAGTATTATTGTATATAAAAAACACAAACAGAACAGTAGCCTACAATGTCAAGTTTACTTAAATGGGCGATTTTACATTTAGCTTTGAAACCAAATCTTCCGCTGTCATATCGTCAGCTCCTCACTCTTGTGATAAATTAAATCTGATTCCTGCAGGTCTGAGCTCAGTTCAGTTTTTAATTGTAATGTCTGTTCTGTAACTTAACTAAAGGATTTGTATTAGGCTATTATAAAATATCAAAACGACGGTGGAACAGTGATGTACCTGGTGTAACACTGATTATTGCAACAAGCCTAGATAGCAGCATGCAGTAAGGAACTGTTGTTTATGATATATCACACAGCTATATCTTTAACAAAAAAAAAAAAACATTTACAAGTCTTGACATCATATCTGGGAGATAAGTCAGTAAATATGAGTAAAATCACAGGCTTTGCTTATCCCATGCGAATGCACCAGATGTGTGTGAAAAGACAGGGAAAGTTTGAATGGAGTATCATTTGTTGTATGAAACTATACAGCCTAGATTTATACATTTATTATGAATAATACTTTGATAAAGTTCCTGCTAGAAATAAAGAGAAAATAAGAATAACAAAATAAACAACCTTTCATTTGTAACCTTGTATTTAAATGATTGGATAATACAAAAATAGCTGTTATCACACGATTATTTAATATATAAATGTATTTTTTAAATTTAATTTAAAAATTAAATTAAATGTATCATGTAGTTTCCTCATGAATGCATATTTCCTGACTAACGACAGATGCAAGGGAAATAGATTTTAAAATATATATATTAATATAAAAGATGGCTAATTGTAAAAAGAAAAAGACTTACCATATGCATATTTACTCAGTTTTATTACATTTGGTAAATTATTTGGTAAATTTAATAAATAAATAAATAAATTAATTAATAATGATTAACATAATTTTGAGTTGAAAGGTTAACTCTGTCCTTTCCTCTTACAGTGAAAGCCGAACGGAGGAGGGTTTTGTTCTTGTGCGCACACTGTCCGTGTCCGATGTTTCGGAGGAAGATTTCTATCTAAACTTCACCTGTATGGCGCTCAGCAGCCGAGGAAACCCGACGGGACAGTTCTCACTCATCCCTGAAGGTGCGACAGAATCACACAACACTTTCTTCATTTTTACAGCCATTTCATTTACATTTACATTTATGCATTTGGTAGATTTTTTACATTATTGTCAGTTCTTGCTTTCCCTGGGAATCGAACCCATGACCTTGGCGTTGCTAGCGCCACACTCTACTGGTTGAGCTACAGGAAAGCATTTCAACATTTAATTTCATTGGTCCAAAATTTTGCTACTCGTAACCGAACATACAATAACCCTATTTTGTTTTTTCACTTTGAGTACCAACTGACTAGTTGCTGGAAACTTTAAATTGAGCAGTGGGTTAAGTTGAGCAGTGGGTTAAGTTGAGCAGTGGGTTAAGTTGAGCCGTGGGTTAAGTTGAGCAGTGGGTTAAGTTGAGCAGTGGGTTAAGTTGAGCCGTGGGTTAAGTTGAGCAGTGGGTTAAGTTGAGCAGTGGGTTAAGTTGAGCCGTGGGTTAAGTTGAGCCATAGGTTAAGTTGAGCCGTGGGTTAAGTTGAGCCGTGGGTTAAGTTGAGCAGTGGGTTAAGTTGAGCAGTGGGTTAAGTTGAGCCGTGGGTTAAGTTGAGCAGTGGGTTAAGTTGAGCAGTGGGTTAAGTTGAGCCGTGGGTTAAGTTGAGCCGTGGGTTAAGTTGAGCAGTGGGTTAAGTTGAGCAGTGGGTTAAGTTGAGCCGTGGGTTAAGTTGAGCAGTGGGTTAAGTTGAGCAGTGGGTTAAGTTGAGCCGTGGGTTAAGTTGAGCAGTGGGTTAAGTTGAGCCGTGGGTTAAGTTGAGCCGTGGGTTAAGTTGAGCAGTGGGTTAAGTTGAGCAGTGGGTTAAGTTGAGCAGTGGGTTAAGTTGAGCCGTGGGTTAAGTTGAGCCGTGGGTTAAGTTGAGCAGTGGGTTAAGTTGAGCAGTGGGTTAAGTTGAGCCGTGGGTTAAGTTGAGCAGTGGGTTAAGTTGAGCAGTGGGTTAAGTTGAGCCGTGGGTTAAGTTGAGCAGTGGGTTAAGTTGAGCCGTGGGTTAAGTTGAGCCGTGGGTTAAGTTGAGCCATGGGTTAAGTTGAGCAGTGGGTTAAATTGAGCCGTGGGTTAAGTTGAGCCGTAGGTTAAGTTGAGCAGTGGGTTAAGTTGAGCAGTGGGTTAAGTTGAGCCGTGGGTTAAGTTGTGCAGTGGGTTAAGTTGAGCCATGGGTTAAGTTGAGCCGTGGGTTAAGTTGAGCCGTGGGTTAAGTTGAGCAGTGGGTTAAGTTGAGCCGTGGGTTAAGTTGAGCAGTGGGTTAAGTTGAGCCGTGGGTTAAGTTGAGCCGTGGGTTAAGTTGAGCCGTGGGTTAAGTTGAGCCGTGGGTTAAGTTGAGCAGTGGGTTAAGTTGAGCCGTGGGTTAAGTTGAGCCGTAGGTTAAGTTGAGCAGTGGGTTAAGTTGAGCAGTGGGTTAAGTTGAGCCGTGGGTTAAGTTGTGCAGTGGGTTAAGTTGAGCCATGGGTTAAGTTGAGCCGTGGGTTAAGTTGAGCCGTGGGTTAAGTTGAGCAGTGGGTTAAGTTGAGCCGTGGGTTAAGTTGAGCCGTGGGTTAAGTTGAGCAGTGGGTTAAGTTGAGCAGTGGGTTAAGTTGAGCAGTGGGTTAAGTTGAGCCGTGGGTTAAGTTGAGCAGTGGGTTAAGTTGAGCAGTGGGTTAAGTTGAGCAGTGGGTTAAGTTGAGCCGTGGATTAGGTTGAGCAGTGGGTTAAGTTGAGCAGTGGGTTAAGTTGAGCCGTGGGTTAAGTTGAGCAGTGGGTTAAGTTGAGTTTTTGTACGTTTTTGTGCTCAGCCATATTTATTTGATCCCAAATACACGGGCGCACCAGATAACACGTCAACAACGTCTTGCATCTTTCCTGTTAACACTGTGAAGCTGCTTTGAAACCGTTAGCATTGTAAAAGGGTTATATAAATAAAGGTGACTTCGCTTTGCAGAATGACATGTATTAAAGTTATTGCTTTCAAATGATTTTGAAGATTAGTCCAAGGAAAATAAATGTTCTATAAGCATATGATCAAGCTAAGCATATGGTATACTTTTACTTGTCTATTATACTAGCAACACATAAACAGATTTTTATTTGCGCTCTGCCTACATCCACAGGTCCAAACCTTTTCTTGCTCCTGGGGCTTTTGATGGGCTCATTGGCATTGCTTTTCATGATTGGAGTGCTTCTGTGCACCATATTCAAGGTGGAGCTGGCCTTGTGGGTCCGGACTCTGTTTCCATTCCTCTACAAAACCACAGGTAGTCACAAACAGGAAATATTCATTTACTTAGAAATTGCACAGGCTACACTGACTAGAGTTCACACCTATTTTGCAACTTCCACTGCAGTTACAGGACATGCTGAAAGGTGTTTTTGCTGTTGTTTCTTCTAGATGGTGATGGTAAGCAGTATGATGCCTACATTGCCTATCCGAGAGTCCTCGATGGGTCAAGTGAAAGGGCTGAGGCCTTTGCGATGAATACTTTACCGCAGGTCTTAGAGGGCCGGTACGGTTATAAGCTTTTCATCCTGGGCCGGGACGGTCTACCTGGAGAAGGTAAAGTTATATAAAACTATATACATATATATAGTTATTTATGCAATATAAACCAGTGGTTCTTCTTGAGATGTGTGCAAATTGAATATCAAAACAAACATTAACTTAACTCTTTCCCTGCCAGAGTTTTTGATCATTTTCATAAAACTTTCATGGCCCACAGAATATTTCATTGTTTTCTGATTATAACCAGTTAAAGGGTTAGTTCACCCACAGATGAAATGTCTGTCATTAACTCCTCTCCCTAATGTCGCTCCACACCCGTAAGACCTCCGCTCATCTTCACACACAGTTTAAGATATTTTATATTTAGTCCGAGAGCGTATGCAAGTGTATGCACACTATACTGTCCATGTCCAGAAAGGGAATAAAAACATCATCACAGTAGTCCATATGAGACATCAGTGGGTTAATTAGAGTCTCTTGAAGCATCCAAAATACATTTGGGTCCAAAAATAACAAAAACTACGACTTTATTCAGCATTGTCTTCTCTTCCGCGTTTGTGTTCAATCCTCAAATAAGGATTCAAACGGTTAAGAATCAGCGAATCGATCAATGATTCAGATCACCAATGTCTCATGATTTCTGCAGTTTGACCCACGATCCGAATCATGAATCAATTCGCTGATTCATAACCGTTCAAATCTTTATTTGAGGACTGAACACAAACGCAGAAGAGAAGCCAATGCTGAATAAAGTCGTAGTTTTTGTTATTTTTGGACCCAAATGTATTTTGGATGCTTCAAGAGACTCTAATTAACCCACTGATGTCTCATATGGACTACTGTGATGATGTTTTTATTCCCTTTCTGGACATCAATTTCATTTTTTGGGTGAACTAAGCCTTTAATATTATATTGCTTGTATTAAACTCAGGCATAAAATCAGTGAACTAACCCACTACACAATGACTAAATTCTTATTCAGAAGCCAAAGAAACACTAACATTAAAAAGTTATCAAATTGCCCAACTAAAGAAAAAACTCATCACTATGATGGTGACACAAAAATCTACTAAAAAATTAAACACAAAATTAAAAGAAAACTATAAAAACTCATTCAGCTGAACAAAATATCTTCAGTTGGGAGACGTGACCTTTACTCAGTTAATGGAGTTGAGGGAACTACTTTGTGTAAAAGTTGAGTAAACTCAAAAACGCTGAGCAGCAAGTGACTTATGTCAACTTTTTTTTTTACAGTGTAAAATAAAACAATTAGTAATACAAAAATAATAATATTAAGATTTAGATTGGTGCAAGTCCCCTTATTATTTATGTGGTGATTAGCTGTGTGATAAATCTTTAGTGACGTAAATCATATACTCTCCGTCTCTTGCGTGATACCCAGAAATGTTGAATATTCTGCTCTAATCTGACCTCTGAGCTGTGCGGTGTCCAGAATACTAATCCTCCACTGTGTGTTAATAGGCCAGAGGAGAACTGAGTCTGGTTTCTCTAAGGTTTATTTTTCTCCATCATGCCCTGATGGAGTTTCGGTTCCTTTGGTCGCCTTTGGCTTGGCTTGCTCAGTTGGGGACACTAACATTATGATCAGAGTTATTCAACTAAATATACAAATAACATTAATTAATTAGGTCTTATTTAATTCTATAAACTATAATACTGATCTGCCAACATTGTCTCTCTATGATAAATTAAAATAAGCTGATAACATCACTGTTTACTCCAGAACGACTGTACAGCCAAATCTAATTCTGCTGCAGTATTGTCCTGTTTAACACTGAAGCTGCTCTGACACAATCGGCGCTGGAGAAGCGAGATATAAATAAAGCTGATTGATTGATTGATTGATTGATTGATTGATTGATTGATTGATTGATTGATGTATCATATTCTCCCCTGTGTTCCAGCTGTAGTGGATGTGGTTCAGGACGCTCTGAGCCGCTGCCGCAGACTCCTGCTCCTCTACACCGCTTCTTCTCTCTGCAGCCCTGAGGCTCTAGAATGGGCCGAGCAGCAGACCGGGCTTTATCAGGCCCATGTGGAGAACTCCATCAGCATCGTGCTCCTGGAGCTGGAGGAGATCCGCGAGCCCGAACACCTGCCTCCATCTGTGCGGATCCTCAAGGACAAACAGGGAGCGCTGCAAGCCTGGAAGAGGAGGAAGAGGTGGATGAGCTGGGACAGCAAGGACCATTCATCCGCTCTCCAGCCTTCAGCCGGCTTCTGGAGGGAGCTGCGCTACCATATGCCTGTCAGAGGCAAAGCCAAACAGAGAACCTGGTTTAGTTTCTAGCCTGAAGAGATGCAGGCAACAACCCCTATACTCTATTTAGTATAGAGCAGGGGTGTCCAACCGTCCTGCAGACTTCAGTTCCATCCCTGCTCCAGCACACCTGTCTGCAATTATACACCATGATTAGCTGGTCCAGGTGTGTTTGATTGGGCTTGGAGCTAAAATCTACAGGGTGGTAGCCCTCCAGGACAGACTGCAACAAGGACTACAAACTTTCTCAGCGGCCTTTGTTCCAGAGGGAAAGAAATATAAACAGTCAAGTCAGTCAGCTCCTTAGGTGTAATTTGCGGGTGGGACAGACTTTTTGAAACATCTTGCTGCACGGATAAACCAAACTAATGCACAGAAATAGAGGTGTGACGAGATCTCGCGAGACTAAACTGTCTGAGATTTCTCATCGAGGTGAAAAGTCGTTGTGCCGTTGTGTTAGTGAAGCGGTCACATTCAGTGTGTTACATGTTAGTGGTCAAGACCGATTCGGAGGCTTCGTTGCGCAACATGTTAGTGCCCTTGTTGCAACAGAAGCGGCAGACGTATATTTTAAACTGCGCGCTCAGCACCACTGCTCCTGAATCACAGACTATACGCTCGATCACGAAATCTGAAGTAAACGGGAATGCGCATTCCAACACGGTTTGAAAGCGATCCCAGAGGCATGAGAATTTCTCCCAATATTAAAGCTATCTAGTCGTAACCATCTCTTAGCTCTGTATCTGTATGCTTGAAGAAATAAAGTGGTCTCTATTTGCACTTTGAATAATGAGTAATTTGATTATGGTTATTGTTTGCACTTAATATCTATGACCAATTTGTGGGAAAGAGTTAAATTAGGAGGTCAAAAGAAGCTCGTGCAGTTCTGAGATCTGAAGAGACGATCAGGAAAGAATACAGTACTGCTGTCTTTTACTGTATAGGATAAATCTTATTAAGAAAGTAGAAAAAAATGAAATGACTACAAGGCTACAAGATGATGTAGCAATTTTTAATTTCTAGTCATGTATTTCATCATTGTGGATTTCTTAAAAATACTATGTAAAAATCTTGTCTTGTTCTCATGAACCCAATCTCGTGTCTCATCACACCGCTACAAACGAAACATCTCTGGTTAACTAGAAGAGCGTCCTTTCATTCATGGGTTAAATCAGAGGCGATCTGCCGCTCGCTGCTGCTGTTATCAGGGGATTCTCTTGTGGCTCGTGCATACTGTGCAGTCTTCAGACGAGCGCTTTAATCTAACGCTTAACGCCGATGCAGACTCTTTCTGTTTGTTCCAGTGAAATCAGGAAACAAAATGCACAAAAACTGTCCCTGCTCTCGATGTACAACCACTGATGATATTCGGTTTTAATGAGAAAAAAATACGAGGGCAGATTAGAAACGAGAACTTCAGACAAGTTTAACAAAGGACCATTAGGGAACTATACCAGGGATTACAAGCCAAATGTTTGCCTCTATTAACGTGAAGATTCTAGTTTGGTTAGTGCGTGCGTATAATACAGCATAAAGTGCGTATCACATGCACACGGGAACAAATCCACGAGATTGCTCACTCGTTCTATTTATACGCATTTTCATGAGACTGTTCCATCCACTTTTTAAAACAAAGTTACGCCACTGGTCAGCTCCCATGTGAATCTATGTTTTGAAGACAAACCACTATATATATATATATACACACACACACACACTATATATATATATATATATATATATATATATATATATATATATATATATATATGTTTATGTATATATGTTTATGTATATATGTATATGTGTGTGTGTATGTATCGTAGGTTATTCTTCGATTTTGGAACCCAATTGTTCCTCTGATTAGAAACGAACTATATCAAGCACAGAGCTGCTGACGGAAAGACGCAGAGATCTGAACAGGAAACCTGATGATGCTTTCAGGCTATGTGAAAGTGAACTAAGATGAAGAGAACTTGAGCTGTGACACACCTACCATTATGTGGAAACCAAATGAAAAGCTGTAAATACAATGTCAGATGTGAAATATACAAACGAAATGACAGAAATGATGTATATAAAAGCCAAAGATTTAGATTTTTTTGCTGCATACACACTGTGCTCTTGTCTGTTTATTATTGGATTCACACACGGTCTATTATGCAGTAATGTTTCTTGCTTAATGATTTTTATTTTACTTTGGATTTGGATTTTTAAATATTTTTTTATGTACAGTATGAATTGCATATTTACTATGAATATGAAGAAACATATCATTTAAAATTGCCCCTATGATGCTTTTTGAGATATGACTTCTCATGTGGTGTGTAATGGAGCTGTTGAAAATGTAAACGGTCTGCGAAGATGGAAATGCAGATAACTGGAGTTACTGGCACCCTTCGTGTGAAGGCCACAGGACAGGAGGGTTCGTCAGATCCGGCCGTAAAGGGCTTCAGCTCTAACCCTGATCTAACTCACGGTGATGTTCTAATCTAATGATCCTGAAGACCCACATTCATTTGCTCAGGTGGGTTTGAGGAGCATCCCCTTCTACCCAACAGTCAAAGCAGCATTACATCACAAAAGTGTGAAAATCACGAAGACTTAGGCTTCCATTTTGGATTAGGAAATTGTTTCCCAAAAGAAAGAAGCGATTCGGAACTGAAACGAGTCGTGTGTAATTCCGGTCTGATTTCCTGCTGAACCTACGTGGGTTTGTAGCTCATTTGCATAATGCCTGCCTCTGGTCCTCATTGGCTGCCCGTGAACAATGACACCATCGTTACTGTTCTTATGAACGGCTGAGGAAGCCGAAGCAGCTGAGATTCGGATTCGCTAATGGCCGTTTGGCTTCCGACCAGTCACAGCAGACTGGGTCATCTGACCAATCAGAGCAAAGCTGGGTTTAGAAAGACCGGATCCTTCATTAAAGGTGCCTTAGAATGATTTGAAACAATATTGTAAATTGTTCTGATATCTACACAGAGGGTGTGTGGCTTATTTAAGGTCAAAAATTGTCCAGATACTGTTTTACAGGTCCATTTACAACCCTAAAAATTGTCCCTAGGATGTAATGCTCTGTTTTTGCCTTATTTGGAAGGGTCATGAATATTAATGTAGAGCTCTGCTCTGATTGGCTGTTTCACTGGACAGCTAACACATCTATACCATCCGTCATAGCAATAATAAGGTTTAGTAACGTTACAGTTTGACAGTAGAGTACAGATTTAAAAGTTGCTTTATTTAGCCAAACAAAGTAATGTAGAAGCCACAATCGGCAGTGTCATGTTTACTACTCACCCGCTGCAAAATAATCGTACTTTGGTGGAGAAGGTGACGGTGGAGAAGGTGACGTTAGCTACAAGGGGTCGAGTGAGCGATCTGTAAGAAACTAAACAGTCGTAGTAAACGTAGTTAGCTTCTGAGTTATGTTTTAATGATGAAATATAGACTAATTTAGATTTCAATCCGTCAAAAGGGATCGACATGCGTATCTACTGTTGTATTTTATGACAACACTGGCAGGAAATAATATTAAACTTTGTCCTTTGACAAACTGTTGTGCGCGCTACTTGTAGTTTCCAATACTAGCATCTTGTGTTAGATCAACAACACGGGATATTATCGTAATAATGTCTTACTAAGAAACTTTCAATTTAATCAGAAATGGCTTCGACAGTCAAGAAGTGGATAAAATCACTACTTACTGCTGGCAGGAATACGGTTTGAATTGGTCCTTTCTTCAGTTTTAGATGCTGAGCGAATCCTGCTATATTGTCCCAGGTTAGGAAAAACTCTCCGTGGTGAAATGGGGCGAGCAAACAAACGATTTTGAATTAAATTGTTGCAGTATCTGATTGTAAATAAACATCAACCATGACTGTTGACGTTGTTTATCTGTGGGAAGGCTATGAAAAGTCCTCCCGTCCCCTGCACAGCCTGGATCATGATCTGCCGTTTTTGCTATCCTCGCGTGACGCTTGTTTACCTGCTGAACTCCCAATGATTCGCAGTTCAGCCTGACAGTGAACATGGGCTGACATGCAAATGTTGGAGGCGTACATATTAATAATCCCAGTGTTGTGTCACAGTTGGCGTTATGTTGAAAATAGCCTGTTTTTCTGTGTTTTTCACAAACAATATTTACATATGAAGGAGGAGGCACTGGTGTTTGAGACTCACTGTATGTGATGTCCATGTACTGAACTCTTGTCATTTAACTATGGCAAGGTTAATTACATTTTTCATTCTAGGGCATCTTTAAACTGTTTCAGAAACTGTGAGAAAAGAGCTGATGCTGCAATGGATATTATGAGAAAAAGAAGAGCTTGGATACATGTAAACCTGTGGTAAGAAACGCAAAAGTAAAATTAGCCACCTTTAAAATAGCATAATGGGGCACTTTAGGGTTAAAATACTGTCTCAGTAATTAAACCATTGGTACTTTTTGAAAACGGTAACAAACACTGTGACACTTCTTTAAAAACATTGCTTTGTTTGTTTGTTAGATGGGACTGGGATTGGTTTGTCCCGACCAATGGCAGACAGGACCTGATTGAGGACAGTCATTGGGTTTGCTCTTCCGTTAAACTGATATAAGGGCAGAAGTTACACTGAGAAGGTTTCCAGAAAAGAGACGAGCAAAGAGTGACCCAGATCTCATCCCACAGGTTTCCGTTCAACCGTTTCTGTGGCATTCAGACTTCAGTTTATGCTCATTTACACACATCAAATAAACTCAGATTAGGCATCTGTGAGCATCTCTATCATTCTGACACTTAATAATACAAGTATTACGTTGGAGTGGAATGTGTGTTATATGCTCAAAACACGAGCATAAAACAAAAACTACTCTATTAAATTCTATTAAACTTTCTATTCATAAATCCTCATATGAGAGGGATTAGTGAAGGACCATGTGACTCTGAACAGTAATGATGATGATGATCACCGGGATAAATGACACTTTACTGTATTCACATAGAGAACAGATGATCTACTGGAGGCATATTACACTGCTTTACTGGAGATATGAGCTCTCTTATGGATTAATGCAGCCTTGGTGAGCATTAGAGATAAAACAGAGCATTAAGGTGCAGGATGCAGTGGTTGTGTCTGTGGGAAGCTGTACTGGGGTTATAACCGCAGCTTTCAGCAGAAGCAGCGTTACGGCAGTCATCTGGAGGAAATTACGACTGTCTTGAACCCTAACTCTAACTCGGAGCTCTTACTCTCGATCTCCTACTCGATCTCTAATCTCTAACCCCGATCTCTGCTCAAGGTAAGACTGACTTTTGATATTGGGACTCCTGGATTTTATTTAAGTAAGCAAACAAGCAGCATTTGAGTCATTCTATATTTAGGGTTACAAGGTCAGCCAAAAAGTCAAGAAATCAGTATTCTTTTTGATCAATAAACGAGGTGGTTAAATAATATATGCCCTTAATGTGCTAAATTAATTATTTGGCAAGCTTAAGCTCTAATGGCTTTCTAAATTTTTTTTAATGAAAATCAACATTTGATTCATTATTTTGTCAACTGTGTCACGACAAATGCTGTGTCCTAAATCCACAGTAAGCTGAATTTAGTATTATTTACCCTCATCTTTACCAGGATTTCCATCTCAAGAGATACCCCTATCTATTTTTCTGATGGTTTAGTTCACATTTAAAAGATTTATGACATAAAAACCACACATAACACAGCTGACAGGAGTAACGCCAATGACAGGACACGTTAGAAGGAAAAGAGAACTTTTTCTTAAAGATTATCACTCATTAAAATTATAATGTTCTTTTTATTCAACAAAAATAAGTACACGCAATTAATAAAAGTTAAATTAAATAGTCAACCATGTGAATCCTTGTCAACTGTTACAGATGATGGATAACATGGTTGACAGGTAACACAATTGACATTTCAGCCATTTTTAGGTCTTGTGCAAACTGGGGCCTTGGATTGGTTGGTAGTTGACCTAGATTAATTTATGCTTTTATAATTTTTCTCTACACATTTATAAATATATCTGACGCAAGTTTACCGGAACATGATGATATTGGGACAGGTAACACAGTTGACCATCAATTAATCTACTCTATGTGCAGACAATAATATAGACCATATTGAAGAGGAGAAGTTATAATTTACCACACAGTCTTCAAATTTACCTCCAAAAAAGGAATGACATCATTACATGTGACTTTGGAACTGATGTATTGCTGATTTATAGGGAGTGTTATAGGGTAACACAGTTCTGATTTCTTGGACACACGCAGGAGCAAAATATTTTTAAAAACACCTCTTATAATTTAATGATTATTTTGGACAAATAATTATAAGAGATCTATTCAGAAAAATGCATTTTAGTGCTAATCTGAAGATCAAAACCTCACATTTACCCAATCGGACAGCACAAAAACAGCAAATTCCAGTATAGAATATGACATTTTTACATGATAAAAGATAGGTATCTAACCCCTGATATAAAAACAATCATTGCTTGAAGTGAAAAGTTAATGAAAAATTGATAATTGAGACATGAAATGTACTCCTAATGACCCATTTATGTACGTTTGTGTTTATGTAGCCGAATATCTAAATATCGTCTTTAGACTTTTTCTTTTCGGAAAATCCGTCATTCCTTTCACGATCACACACGTTATACCCGAGAGCACGTTGTGTTAATTCTCATCGATCTCTTTATTGATCTTTAATAACCCTGCATAGCTGAGATAGCAGAGAATAGCGCCAACGCATCTCTGGTCAAACAGGAACTATGACGGCAGGTCTGGATGGCATAATCTCAGTCACGAGGAATGAAGTTTCTCCTTTAAATGGCTTAGTCTCTGTTTTTATTGTCCCTCTCAGGCTGTCTCGAGATGAGCTTTTCCACACTTTATCTCCCGTGGATTTTGCTCTCCGCCGTTTGGCTTGCAGGTAAGGGTCTCTGTTTTCAATGATCGCTCGGTTGTTGAGGAAAGTCCGAGTTTCTTCAGAACGAACGATATGCATTTCAGCTATTGCTTCGCTTATGTTTATGAGGATATGGACGTTTCTAGGCGTTATAACTAGCCTATGTATACGAGCAGAGAGTGTTTACATACTGACACGCTTTCTGTGCTCTCCTCAGCTCAGTTGTAGTAATACTGAATGTTAAAAACCTCAACTGTTATAAAACACTCACATTGTTTGGCAATCAGGTCAGTTGCGATTAGCCTATTTTACTTTCATTTCAACTGTTCTTCCTTTCAGAAGCAACAAAGCTCAGACTTCTCTAAAGTCGCTCCCCAACATACCGGTGTTGTGTAATATTCAGTCGTGTTCCAGTGGGTGGAGTTACATGAATATTCATGATATTTCCCTGGTTGTGGGCGTGGCCTTGAGACAACGCAAACGAATCGTCACCTTCCTAAAATAATTGCCTAAGTCATTTGTCCAGGTTTCTCAGAAAACACAAAAAACTGAACCAATATTTGAATATATGATATTTATTGATAATGTCACTCAAAAAGTTTATGTCAGAAGATGACTCTTGACATACTAATGACAATGCATGTCAATTATTTAACGTAACAGGAATAAATGACTTAGGCGGATTTTTGAACATGCCTTTGTGACTTAGGCAATTTTAAATGTTCAACTCTGTCAACAATAAAAGACTAACAAGCAAACTAAACATCATTCTGAGTAGGCATGCGCATTTGTGTGTGCCCTGCAACAAGGTATTTCTGTGTTATTAGTACCTCATATTTCCTTTTTTGAAGAATGTCGGTAACCAGACCGGACCCATCAACTGTCTGGTTACTGACATTCTTTAAAATATCATTCTTTGTGTTCAAAGCTTGAGGGTGAATAAATGACACAAGTTTCATTTTGAGGTGAACTATTCCTTTAAGAGTAGATTTAAATGTGGGTACATTTACTTTAAGTACACTTCTAATGAAAAAACTGTACTTTTACGTTGGGCAACGATCTTCTCGTTACTTTATTTTAACACAATTAGTTGTTAAATGCACAGTTTATTCCAAGCTTGCTGTATCTTTATCGTCTGGGCATGAGCAATGCTCAATTCACAAATGAATCACTCTTTTGAGTCGATTCTGTTCAAATTCAAATAAGTTGGCAGAACTGTCTAAAGGCGGGCATACTGTGTGCGGTGTCTGTGCGATTTCAGCTCGCAAATCAGTTTGAATGATTTGTTTGGTTTCCTGCGCGTACTGAATCTGAAGCGGTTTCACACTCTGTCTCGTAACAGGAAGATTTAAAGGGATAGTTCACCCAAAAAAGAAAATGTGATGTTTATCTGCTTACCCCCAGTGCACCAAACATGTAGGTGTCTTTGTTTCTTCAGTAGAACACAAATGAAGATTTTTAACCCAACCGTTGCTGTGTGTAGGTCATATAATGATGTGAATGGGGAACAATTCTATGAGAGCAAAACAAAAAACATGCTTAGACAACATGCACAAAGAGCCCTGTGGCTCATGACGACACATTGATATCTTAAGACACAAAACGATCAGTTTGTGTGAGAAATTGAGCCGTATTTATATCATTTTTTACCTCAAATACAACGCTATATCCAACAGCCTGGAACACGCTTCACTTTCAGTAAGGTCAATAACACACGCTGCCAATATCCACGCTCTGGCTCGTATATCACATATCCAGAGCCTGTATATTGACCTTACCGGAAGTGAAGCGCGTTCCAGGCTGTTGGATATAGCGTTGTATTTGAGGTTAAAAAACGGTCAATATACACGCTCTGGATATGTGATATACGAGCCAGAGTGTGGATATTGACCTTGGATATGGCGTTGTATTTGAGGTAAAAATTTTTTAAAAAATACAGCTCGATTTCTCACACAAACTGATCGTTTTGTGTCTTAAGATATCAATGTGTCGGCATTAGCCACAGGGCTCTTTGTGCATGTTGTCTAAGCATGTTTTTTTCTCTCTCTTTTTGAATTGTTACCCATTCTCATCATTATATGACTTGCACACAGCAACGGTTGAGTTAAAAATCTTCATTCGTGTTCTACTGAAGAAACAAAGACACCTACATGTTGATGCCCTGGGGGTCAGCAGATAAACATCACATTTTCTTTTTTAGGTGAACTATCCCTTTAAGAACTTCAAGCGTCGGGTGAAGTGGCGGTGGACCTACAGTACAGTCAAGTGAAAGCAAATCTGCAAAGTAATTATTTTGTTTGCCAGCGATGAAGATCTTTATTAGTTGAACATCTTCGTATGCTGTCTGTGAATGAATTATTCCACAGGACGATACATTCGATTTCATTTCATTCAGGTAATACATTTTACAACCAAACAGATTATATAATTTCTCGGTGTTTGGTAGCCTATTCAAATCTTTCTTAATTAGATCATGTAATGTGGAAAAAAATTGACAAAAAGATGAAATATTGTTTTTAAAGAGTTAACTGAAAGCCTAATGCTAGCTTTATTGGCTTAGCTATTTTTCTTGACTAAAATGCTGACTAAAAAGACAAAAAACTATGCCATATTTATAGTCTAGCCTATATTATAGTAAACCTCATCACTTAGCAATAGGGGGTGAGCCCTGAATCATGGAAATAACTTCAGAGGTTGAGTAGCTTTTTGGTCTTCTTGATGCACCTGCCATCTTGAAAAGCTTGTAAAATTGCCTAAGTCAAATTATCTTTTGACTTAGGCAAAATAAAACGGCCTAAGTCACACACTTGACATAGGCCATTATACTACAGGGGTAGAATTGTATGATCTGTTCAACTGAGGATGTGGAGGATTTTACCAGAGGTGGTCAGCATCATGAGGAGATGACTTAAGCAAAAAAATCATTTTTGTCAAAAAATGACTTAGGCAATTATTTTAAGAAGGTGACGGAATGGAACTGAAAATATTAGTGCACGCTCCTCAAACCGAACCTGTTTCGTGGATTATTTCGAAAAGACAATGAAGTTACGATGTTAAGCATTAACTGCACAGTTTGTGTAACATGATGAATCGTCTGAGTTTTCCTGATATTTTAGGCGTTCAGATAAATAGGTAAGGAGCAAATAATGAGCGTATCATCTAGGCTAACATAGATTATTATCAATTATTTGTGCCCTAACCTAATGTTTAAAAACTATAGTTGATATATGAGACGTCTTACAGAACCCTTTAAGGTTATACAGCCTATAGAACTATAGCTTGGTGTGAGTTTCTTGTTATATAGCCAGTGTTTCTGTTAGCATAAACTACATAGAAAATGTTTTAAAGGGGGGGTGAAACACTCAGTTTCAGTCAATCTCATGTCAATCTTGAGTACCTATAGAGTAGTATTGCATCCTTCATATCTCCAAAAGTCTTTAGTTTTATTATATTTATAAAAGAAATATAGGCTGTACCGAATCTTTCCGGAAAAAAACGAGCGCGTATCGAGTGGGCGGAGCTAAAGAATGACGAGCGCGAGCAAAGCGTCCTCAGGCGTGGAGAAACTCATGGCTATCGAGCTCAGCTAATACAGATTAGGCATGTGCCGATATCAATTTTTCATGTTGCGATTAATTGCTGAAGTTTTATCACGGTATACGATATTATCACGATATTGAAATAAGTTGCAAAAAAAAAAAAGTGTTGCCATAGCATAACAGCTTTAAGAACTATTTTTGTAATAACAAAAATAACTGAATGTTTAAATACAATAATGCACCAAAAATATATACAGCTCTGGAAAAAAAATTAAGAGAAATCATTGAGAAATCAATGTTAAGTGGTCTCCGGATTTTTTTTCAGAGCTGTAAAAGTACAATTTCCAAACAGATTAAAGTGCAAAAGAATTAGGCTATAAAGAACAACAGGTAACAAATTACAATAAGGTCTCATTATTTAATGCATTCACTAAGATTGAGCAATAGCTTTATTTGGTACAGAAAGTATAATGTTTTTGGTAATGTTGGTTAAGAAATACTGATTGTTAGTTTTATCTTAGGTCCATTAAAAAAGTTATTTTGATTTAGATTTTAATGTTATTAAACAGTAACTAAGAAATTAACATTACTTAGAATAATTAATTCTTTATAAGTATTTTTCTTTGTCAGTTTGGTAATAATGAATTAACATGTTAACTAATGAAGTCATATGTCTCAAAGTTTGACAATTTTGACAAAGTGAACAATAACAAATAATTAGAACAGTTCTAATCATTAGGGCATGTAGTCCAGATTAAAGCATAACAATGTTTAAGTTTGAAAAGAAATAGCCTATTAAGTCTTTAAGTATTAAGTATTTGGTGCTGTGATGAACAACATTGGGATTACAAAAAACTAATCGCTGTTTTTAAAAACTGCACGCGTTTTGTTTGTTTGCGGGTTTCCGGGGTAAGCGCTGCCTTCTGCAGTTCATCAGCGCCCTCTGCTGTCACTGAGCGGCACTTCAGCAGCGCGTCTCCTTCACTCGTTCATCAGCGCCCTCTGCTGTCACTGAGCGGCACTTCAGCAGCGCGTCTCCTTCACTCGTTCATCAGCGCCCTCTGCTGTCACTGAGCGGCACTTCAGCAGCGCGTCTCCTTCACTCGTTCATCAGCGCCCTCTGCTGTCACTGAGCGGCACTTCAGCAGCGCGTCTCCTTCACTCGTTCATCAGCGCCCTCTGCTGTCACTGAGCGGCACTTCAGCAGCGCGTCTCCTTCACTCGTTCATCAGCGCCCTCTGCTGTCACTGAGCGGCACTTCAGCAGCGCGTCTCCTTCACCGGTTCATCAGCGCCCTCTGCTGTCACTGAGCGGCACTTCAGCAGCGCGTCTCCTTCACCGGTTCATCAGCGCCCTCTGCTGTCACTGAGCGGCACTTCAGCAGCGCGTCTCCTTCACTCGTTCATCAGCGCCCTCTGCTGTCACTGAGCGGCACTTCAGCAGCGCGTCTCCTTCACCGGTTCATCAGCGCCCTCTGCTGTCACTGAGCGGCACTTCAGCAGCGCGTCTCCTTCACCGGTTCATCAGCGCCCTCTGCTGTCACTGAGCGGCACTTCAGCAGCGCGTCTCCTTCACCGGTTCATCAGCGCCCTCTGCTGTCACTGAGCGGCACTTCAGCAGCGCGTCTCCTTCACTCGTTTAAGTGCTTCTCATTTACATCTGAGCGCGTGTCCCTTTGACGCAGAATACAGCGGTGTGGAGCATTTATACGGTTGATGGGCAAAGTATTCTTGAGTGCATTATAAAAAAATTATTAATTGTTAATAAATTATTACGATATTTTAAAGTGCCCACGATAACAATATCGTGCATATTCATTATCGTGATAAACCGCATTATCAAAAATCGCCACATGTCTAATACAGATAATGATCCAGAATCAGATCCGGAGGCTGAAATAAACTGAACAGGAGAAGCAGCAGCAGCAGGACGTCCGTCTCTGTGGTATGGACTGTATTTAGTGGCCTGTCAACATTTGTGTGTGTTTACTCGCAGTTTATGAGGACATGATTCGGTTTATGGACTATTGTATGCGACTAAACCTTAGCAGTAGTAAGCAGAACGGTTTTGCACGTCAGACTAGTGTAACGTTATACAGAGAACAGCAATGGAGTCCGTTAGCGCATTTGACTGACGAAGCACGCGATCGTGTCGTTTACTGATGTTTACTCACGCGACGATAGCCGACAGCACAGACATCTGAAGCAGTTTAACTCACCGGCTGCTTCCAAAGCAGGACCGAACCTTTATCGCTGGGACCCCTCCGTCAGAAACACACTTCTTTGGTATGATTTGGTGAAGTCCTGACAGCAGTGGCGTGGAGATCCACTTTGAGACGCGACTGAAGCGATGTTGTGAAGCTTCCCGTCATTTCTGCGTTCAAATCGGTTCAAATGCAGCGCTACCTTCCCAGAATGCTGTGCTGAAGCGTTGAAGTCGATCGACGTCACCCAGAGGAATAAAGTGGAGCGCGGCGCGGACTATAACAACAGAAGTGTTCACGGACGACTGGATCTGCAGCTGAGAGTGTGTATGGGCGTGCGTTTCCTCTCTTGCTCTAGTCACGCGCGCGCACCCTACCGGGAGAAGAGCCCGTACGGCCCATACAAGGACCTTCCGCTCTATTAACGTCAAGCCGACCCGTACTCGAAAAAACTTGTGAGAAACCGGAAGGAGTATTTTTGACACAGAAATACTCCATCAAACGTCCAACATTAGTGTTTGAAACTTTGTCTATGTTTAGGATGGGAATCCAAGTCTTTAACAGTGGAAAGCTCAGTGTGCAGGAAACAGCATTTCACCGCCCCTTTAATCTTGTTGTCATTATTAACATTGCAATGTGTACGTGGTTATATAATGCAGTGCATAAAGCTTTAAAGCATTGTCCTGATGGATGGGCAGAGGTTAAACAATTATAGGCTACGCATGTCTTCCTCACCAATGTCATAATGTCTTCATTTTGCTTTTGGAATGCATATATATATATATATATATATATATATATATATATATATATATATATATATATATATATATATATATATATATATATATATATCCATGATGATATAAAGTTACTGTCTGTTTTAGACTGGAGGTAAGAGCTGAAGTCTCTGGACATACACAGGGGCAGTTTTCTCTCTCATTTAGTGCCAAGGTCCGGTTTTAATATGCATTTATTACAAAACTAATTCATTATTATAAAATTGTAAAAATAAAAGCAATCCAAATAAAACACAAAAAAGATTACATTTTATTTGTTTACATGGACATCATGTCACCATAACCAACATCAGAGAATGTGAAAATATATCAAGCAAATATTTAATATAAGAGTATACGAGTTTGGCAATCCCTGCCCTACAATGATCAGAAATGGGGTTACTGTATACTTGTAAAACGAGAGAAAGACTTTCAGATCTTAAACATGATTAAACAGCACTAGGTAACTTTTCAACCTTCATAATATATTTGTTAAGACTCTTGTGATGATAAATTGACTTACAATAGGTTGAATGACACGTCTGCCATAGCCTGATGGGGTCTGTATCGTTTTTAATCGTACTTTTAAACTTCGGGTTTCGGGTATGTAACCCGAGAACAAAAAGAACTACAAAATTCGACTGCTTTACGGTATATACGTCACTTCCACCAACACACACACTTCCTTACATTCAGACGTGCGAGCCCAACTTTGTTCGTCGGATAATATAGTCATGTCCGAAGCAGCACAGACACATAAGAAAGAAAAGGTTTTGTTGGAGGAAAGCAATAAGAGGAAACGAGAGAGTGCTGTGATTAAAGGCAGGACGAGGATCAGCATGTGACCAGCGTTTGCTCGTCGGCGTGAGCTGAAGGAGGCGTGCCCGACCGATGCTGTCCTGCTTGTTACGGTGATTACCGACCACTCAAACACTGAACTGAAGGATCATATAGATTCTGGAAAACGCTAACCAATAGACTACTATAATGACGCTGGCTTGTAAACGTGAGCATCGTGATTATTTGGCGTTTGAAAAAAATAAAACCCATGAAATTATATTCATATGACATGCTGAAGCATATGCCACTGACTGTAACGTTACCTGGGATGAAGACATTTCCCACGCGCCGCCAGAAGAACATCTGCATGTGAACTCCTCCTGCAGTGTTCAGGGGAACTGTTAGTGCTGCACCGACCCGCGGGACGCTTTTATGAAGTTATTTGGCCCGCACCGCACCACTGTATATATTTTTACAACCCGCCGCACACCCGCGACCATTAAATAAACATACGGGGTCCGCGGGTTATGAGACGAGCCACGCATAGCTCAGGGCTATCAGGGTTGTCATGTCAACAAATGCACGCGCGATGGCATCCCCTGTTGTAGGATTACAGATCTTACGACAGTAGTTGAGGACATTATTTTTTCCAAACTGTAGGGGGACCCCGAGAGCAAAAGTAGCCAAGTGGCTAACATTAACACAATGTTATGGATCATTACATTTCAGAGCCAAATCAAATTCTGTTGCAATCTTGTCCTGTTTAACACTGTGAAGCTGCTTTAAATAATCGCCATATTGTAAAAGCGCTGTATAAATAAAGTTGACTTGACATTGACATTTCTTCCATGTTTTGGTCTAGAAGAGATTGATATGCACTTGACGCATCGCAGATCAGAGGACTTCTTCGCCGCTGGTCTTGTGTTTCGGCTTCAGTGCAACAGATACCGTCAGAATGTGAGTGTGTTCTGGAGTCGAGTCTCCGGGCCGAGACTGGAAAACCTCAGCGGAGTGAGCATTAGAGACGACGACCTGTGGTTCCTTCCAGTCCAGCTCAACCACAGCGGACAGTACTCCTGCTTCAGCAGGTGTTGCTCAGTTCACTACGCTTCTGTTGATGTGCTTAAGACATGCTGAATACTGAAGACATGTTGATTTTCCTGCTGAGCTCCATTTACATGTTGGTAAAGTTAAAAAGGCTCTTTTGAAAGGAAATGACCAGGGTTCTTCAGCAAATCTCCTCCTCTTGTTTCACCAGAAGGGTCTGACTTTCATTAACATGAACTTTCAGACATTTAGTCTGTTCAGAACAAGCCATTGTTGAGTTTCTATCAATCTTTCTTCACTAGGTTTTGAGTTTTGAAAGTTAGGGTTATGTTTCATATTAAGAATCAAGGAAATTGAAGGATTTGTAAATCCTCATGACATAACCTTCAAACTCTTACTGAAATACAGCATCATTCTTGCAAACTTAGAGAACCAGTGAGGAACCATCTTTGAGAGCTGAGAATTATCCTTTAAAAATCAAGGTGTTGAGCATAAAGATGCTAATATTAATTACAAAGGGCGTTTGCGCTTGCACTGTTTTGTGTTCAGGATTTCATATCAGCTGTTCTTTCATCCCAACTCTTGTTCGTCTTGTGTTGTATTTTGGCAGAAAAGGCAACGAAACCTGGGAAACGATATTTGATGTCTTCGTTCACAATGAAACATGCCCACGCAGGAACAGAGAAGACGACGTAAAGAGCACAAATGTACTGCGATGTCTCCTTTCGCACATCTTCGAGCTAGACCCTAGTGCTCAAGTGACCTGGCGAAACGTAAGACACTCACACACACACACACACACACACACACACACACACACACACACACACACACACACACACACACACACACACACAAACACGCCACGCTCACACTAAAGGGAAATACGGTTGGAACACAGTTTCCTGACAGGATATGCTGCAAAATTTAAGAAAACATGTAAAACAAGTATGACTCTGATGTTTATTATGGGCTTTATTTAATGTTAAAAGCATCTAAAGTTAGTTTGAATATTATTAATAACCGTACTGAAAGCAACAGTTCATCTCAGATCTTGAAAATAAATTAATTGAAACAAGAGTGTTTAAACTGTGAACAAACAAGTGTGTTCTATAAAAGAATAAGTTTCAGTCACTCAGAATGTATTTTTAATAATATTAAACTGGTGTAATATTTATAGAAGTGATGATGTGCTTATCTATTTGGTTATGAGTGCAGTGTGTTTACAGAGACTCCGCCCACTCACTCTTCTGATTGGCTGTGATTTGGTTATGAGTGCAGTGTGTTTACAGAGACTCCGCCCACTCACTCTTCTGATTGGCTGTGATTTGGTTGCGAGTGCAGTGTGTTCATAGACAGTAAAAGAAATGGACGGAGCGATCCCATTGCCCTCTACGGCGTTAAGTGATGTCAGTATAGGAGCACTCACTTCCTGATGGCTGAGCGAACTGCGCCGGCTCAGACTGAGCTTGAGGACGTAGATGTGACGTGAGCCTCCTGTCTGACAGCTGTAGGTCTTCTAGTAGTTGTGGAAAGTGAAACCTGAATCACGTTGTTTAAATATTTTCTCCCGTTGCTTTTGGCTCACTATGGGCTTCTCCCCATTCTTCTCCCTTGACTTTATCAGACTTTATGTCTCCACGTCCCCCCGACTGTCTCATAGACAGTAAAGATTGCCTGCGAGCGTCTCCTCAGGTCTATACGGTAATTTCTCAACTGTGCGACAGAGTCGCGTTGGTTATGACGCAATCGTTAGCCTATTTTTACAAAACCAGCTTCTACGGGGCGATAGTGTAAGATACAAGGTAACGGAGCCTTTTATGCATTGTCGTGTTTCTTTAGAAATAAACACTGGACAAATGGAGTCTTTAAACGCCTCAGATGTAAAGTTATTCACTGTCAAAGTGACTCAAAAATGAATGGGAGTCAATGGGATGCTAACAGCAGGTGATGGCTTGGTTAGCAATGGCCGCCCCTATGGGTGGAACGCTTTCAGAGCGCTAGATTACCCCCTTGAGTGTGTTTACAGAGAGACTCCGCCCACTCACTCTTCTGATTGGCTGTGATTTGGTTATGAGTGCAGTGTGTTTACAGAGAGACTCCGCCCACTCACTCTTCTGATTGGCTGTGATTTGGTTGCGAGTGCAGTGTGTTTACAGAGAGACTCCGCCCACTCACTCTTCTGATTGGCTGTGATTTGGTTATGAGTGCAGTGTGTTTACAGAGACTCCGCCCACTCACTCTTCTGATTGGCTGTGATTTGGTTATGAGTGCAGTGTGTTTACAGAGACTCCGCCCACTCACTCTTCTGATTGGCTGTGATTTGGTTGCGAGTGCAGTGTGTTTGCAGAGAGACTCCGCCCACTCACTCTTCTGATTGGCTGTGATTTGTGATTGATTTGTCCTGTCTGACGTGGGTTAGGACACTGTGTGTTAGTCCTAGACTAAGCGCTTCACCTTTTTCTTGTTCTGTTACGAGTGGCGACCATATTTACATTAAATCTGTGCATAAACATCTGAAAAGACCCGCTCAGACCAGCATGGTAAATATGAGTAAAACAACTTTGTTTTTTCTGTAAGGGTGCGTTCACACTTGTCATGTTTGGTTCGATTAAAACGAACCCTGGTGTGGTTGCTCAGTTAGTGCGGTTCATTTGAACATATGTGAACGCTGCCATCCGAACCCTGGTGCGCACCAAACCAGCGGACCGAGAGCGCTATAAAGATGGGTCTCGGTCCGCTTCCAAACAAACTCTGGTGCGGTTCGATTGATATATGAACGCAACACGGACCAAAGACATGTAGACGGACCAAAAACCGGACGTAATGTCACAAGATGCGACGCATAATGCAGCTGATTTGACGACGCGGAAAGATCGGTGTATCCAAAATGAGTAACTTTAACGTTAGAGGGCAAACGTGGAGCAACGAGGAAGTGCCTAATCAATATTTGGTCAGATGAGCATGTTTCGAAAATGCTAGAAAAAACACACAAAAAGCATACCTGGCTCTTCTCATCAAAGTTCCTGTGTTGCCCATTATTAGCAGGTGCAGACGACAGCGGCCGTCTCTGTTCTGCACAGTGGAGGAAATCCTGCTGCTGTTTTGAATGTTTTGAACATTTTATGAGCTCTTCAAGAGTTCTCAGCGGGTAAAAATAATGCCACATGTACACGCATAAAACGATCGCATTTAATCCAGCACACAGCGTTGTTTTGAACATTTCATGAGCTCTTCATGAGTTCTCTGGTAAAAAATAATGCCATGTGTACACGCATAAAATGCCCGCGCGTGTAATCCGCACACAGCATTGTTTTGAATGTTCGGTAAACGAGCTCCTACGTCATATAAACCGACCAATCAGGTTGTGAGCGTCTCCCTGTGCCTTTGGTTCGGTAACTTTAGGTTCGCTGTTAAAAATGCCCGTGTGAACGCTAAGCGGACCAGGACTATATGTTTTGTTTTTGGTTTTTGGTCCAGACCAAACGAACCGAACTACAAGTGTGAACGCACCCTAAGACACTAAACATTGCTTTAGTCCTCAATATGTGGAGCATTAGGGCTCTGGAGCTGCTTACATACACGTCTTCTCATTTACAGGATTCACTTCCACATTTAAACATGTCCAGTGTGTGTGAGTGTGTGTGTGTGTGTGTGTGTGTGTGTGTGTACACACTCACTGTAATCTCTCTCTTTATTCTCTGCAGAACTGCCAGCCACTCAGTGGGAATTACGGGACAGTTTTCCCGATAAACAGATCCCCGGAGAGGGTCGGACTCTATTCCTGCTTTGTGAACTTCACTTTTGAAGGAGAGAATTTCTCTGCTGCACAGACTACGGAAATCTACAACCAGGTTATAGGTAGGATGGGTTAGTTTATCCAAAAGCGGTTCCTTTAGAAAGCCGTTTTAAAGATTAGCATCAGCCTTACTCTGCTGCCTGTGTAGGCAGCTCACTGAGCAAACAAAGAATGTATGAAATGTTTTTGGTTTTAATTAGAAATGTTCTTTTATAACCATGAAGATCTACAAATGAAATCATGTTTTAATCCATAAGAACCCCGGCCATTTTCTCCTCATAGAAAAATGAAGAGGCATATAAAAGAGGCTTAATTATACCATGTTTCTGCGGTGCAGTGCAACCCCTGTCTGTAATGGGACCGCTTGTGTCCTTTCCCCAAGATGAACGATTTCCTGGCATTTGGTGCCGATCATGCGCAGATCAATGCCAGCTAGGGCTGAAACAATTTATAGAGTTACTCGAATTCAAAAAAATCCTTGATGCAAAATCATCGACGCTTCGTTTAGTCCATTTAACTACACACGGATGTTGCAGATTGAGGTTATATCCGCGGTTCAGGTGGGTAAACATCCCAAAAATTGCAGGTGGATGAGAGTTAAATCATTAATGTGTTTATTTTAATAAAGACGCGGAACTCTCATTTCAGAGAGGGTTCAACTCAACCCTTTCTCATTCTTTAGCTTTCGCTTTCAGCTCATGTCGAGATCAAAGACCACAATGCGAGAGAGAGCGGCATCATCACTTTTAATATCATTTAGTCTCGCTATTTTTAAATGAAGACAGCGGTGTGTTGAGCTTCAGTGTGCCACGCTGAACATTTAAGTTTCATTTGCGGCAGTTTGAGTGTGAGCTGAGGAGATACGAGCGGCTCTAAACACATGAACGATGGAGTAGGCACATCGATCACCGTGCTTATGATGTGTGTGAAATCTTTAATGAGACTTTATACTTGAGTGTGTGTGTGTGTGTATGCGATGCGCAGCACTTGTGCTTTCAGAGGTGCGTACTTTCATTGCTTTGTGTAATTTAAATATCACACTAATCATAATTATAACTACTAACTTAATAACCCATGCTGCAATGATGAATGTGATAAGCTCAGAATTTAGATTTGTACGTGGGATGTACTTTATCTGAACCTCATCTCGCGTTTGCTCGTGTTCCGGCGGTTACTCCTCTGTGTGAGGCTGTCAACCCTGGTTTAGGTTAAGAAATGTAATTTCGCCAAATACGTTTTTTTTTTAAGAAACCTACTTGAGTGTAGCTAATGTGTGGCGCTAGCATCCCGCTTACGCTGAGGATTTGAATGTGTGAGGATCGGGTGATGGTTTGTTTTTAACAGCCGATTAGATGCCGTTATGCTGATCCGCTCGTCTCTTCTTCTTATTTCAAGTTTCCTTCCTGTCCAATATTTGTTGCTTCTTACAAAAGCCACAAAGCCTTCAGAAGACAGTAAAGGCTCATGTCATGCCTGAGCTGAAGCTGAAACATTAAAGCTGCAGAACAAAAATACAATGTTTAGGCATTATTGTTATTTATATTACTATTATTTTGGTTTATTGGTTGTAGGTTTAGTATTAGATTGAACTATGTTTACCTTTTAAAGTAATTTAAAAGGATTTTTTATATAATATAAAATGGCAATTGTATGCATTAAAATAGTTTAGTTCCCCAGTTATTAATGCAATTTCAGCAATATCAACGTAATTTTTCTAAAAAGAAAACAAATTAGATGTTATTTTTTAAGATACCTGTCTTATTTTCTCTCATATATTTAGTTTTATATATTTACTCTTTAATTAAAGAAAGGTATTTATTATCCAATGAATTGATTAATTGATCGATTAAGTGTTAGATTAATCGATTACAAAAAGAATCGCAGCCCTAATGCCAATCAATATTTCCTTTTTTTAAAATGGTGCTGTTAACATTTTCCCCAGATTTTATATAACACATAGAGAAAGCATATAACACTAAACAATAATAATTGAATCAGCTTAAGTAATTGAGCCGCTCATTGATATTGTTCATAATATGACAAATACGTCACATCCAAATTCCACCAACTGCTGTAAGGTTAAGGGATTAAAGGGAGGGATAGAGCTTTAAAAAGACCTTTCCAGATAATCTCCAGAAATGGGGGTTCTTATGGGTTAAAGCTATACTCTGAATACAGCAGATGGCAGTATAGAGCAATGATGAACGTGTGTGTGTGTGTGTGTGTGTGTGTGTGTGTGTGTGTGTGTGTGTGTGTGTGTGTGTGTGTGTGTGTGTGTGTGTGTGTGTGTGTGTGTGTGTGTGTTACAGTGGTGACGAGGCCTGAAATCATCTACCCGAGGCAAGACACACACGCAGTAACACTCGGTGAGTCGACCATGGCCGGTTGAACTTAGAGTTCGTTCTGTTTTAACTCAAGGCCATTTATCTGCAAAAATATCAGCCTTTAAGAGTGGACTTGTGTTTCGTCCATGAGTGAGATTTTGAATTGAAATGGTCACAAAACATTAAATTGAATTTGAATTAGAATGACATGAAGACCAGTGTATTGAATTTCCATGTAAAGACACAGAGTAATTTTGAACATGTCACTGCAGGAGAAAGTACGGAGGTGAGCTGCAAAGCTCTGGTTGGGGAAAACGACATGGACGAAACGGATATATACTGGATAAGTGACATTGATGATCTCGATCTGAACTACGAGAGCACCACGTGAGGACTAAAGGAACCTTTGCTCTTCATGGAAAGGCTTTCGTTTATGATGTGACTAACCCTTTCCTCCACATATGCCTGGTTTGTCCAGCCTGGAGGAGAGCGGGCGGAAGTACATGCTGTCTGTTTTATCCATCCCAGAAGTCACCGCTGAATATCTGTACGTTAATCTCACCTGTCTCGTCCAACACCCGGCTGGTACAGTTTCTGGAACAGTCCAGCTCATCCCAGGTCAGCTCTTATATTGGTTATATTGCACATTATCCCTGATGAGGTCTTCTCCAGCCTGTTCTTCTCTTTTCTCTGCAGAGAGCCCGAAGCATTATCGGCTCGGCCTCGGCCTGGCTGCTGTCCTCGCTCTCCTCATGGTTTTGGCCACTGTGGCCTTGATCTTCAGAGTCGATCTGGTTTTGGCTTTCAGAGATGTTTGTCCGTCGGCTGCCGCATGCAACGGTAACACACTTTAATCCACTGTTTTCTTTTTCTCTTTTCCCTCGCTTTATTTATCGGTTTCTCCACATAGTATAAAGCTCCGATCATTTCAGAACACAGTTGTACATTTTAACACATGTGGAGAACAAATATAAGAGGAATAATTATTGACCCCAAATAATGTACAGAAATCCCCAATAAAGTAATAGATATATAAAAATACAACAAAACCCTCAACCCCACAAAAATGTAAATGTATAATGAACACCCTAACCCTGTGGGTACTTCGGTTATGGGTCACACTCAGGAAGGGTTAGGGTCAAACATTAACCGGAGGCCCTGATTAAGATTTAAAACTAAATCAATGAAATATATTTTTGTTCAATGATATTTTTTTCTGTTCTTTTTTGATGTTTTGAGCTACTTTTCTGATTTATAAATAATATTTATGCAATAATTATGACCCATTTTTTCCCATTGAATATAATAGAAAATTTATATATATTTTTTTTTCTTTTCTTTTTTTTTCTTCTTTTTTTAAGCTGTATTTTATTTTAGAGTCAAGCCTAGGCCTCATGAAAGCCATTTTTATGAGATTGGTGCCATCTGGTGGACACATTGATCATTTTTATCATGCGGTAGCACATTTTTACCACTATAGTGGATTTACAGACCCAGTGTGTGTGTGTGTGTGTGTGTGTGTGTGTGTGTGTGTGTGTGTGTGTGTGTGTGTGTGTGTGTGTGTGAGTTTTTTTTTTTTTGTCTGTTTTGCACTCTTGATGTTTTAGAGATTCACCCTTCACTGTTGAGTCCTTTTTTCCTGCATCCTGGATGATCTGTAGATTGTATGCACAAAAAAACTCCCATTCAATTCCTATGGGGGTCATTTTACGACCACTTAGACTTTTTAAATCCTGTCCCCAATTTTTTGGGGTGTTCATTAGCCTGACAAGCCAGACCCACATCCAGATGTTTGCTCTGGAACTCCCCATAGACGGCTCAATCTGAGGGGCGGGATAAACGGCTGTCTGTCAAACTCCCTCTGCACGCGATAGGATAGCGCTACACCAACCAGAGCAACGAAGGTGAAGCGGAGCACGCGATAGGATAGCGCTACACCAACCAGAGCAACGAAGGTGAAGCGGAGCTAGCTGACTGATTAAACTCAGAATTCATCTTCCCTTCTTAATAAGGCAGCAACATATTATAGATCGGGGCAGAACAAGAAAGACTACTAATAATCCTTCATTCAGCAAAAGTATTTAGTAAGGCTCCAGTACAGAGCGGCAGAAAGCACGACTGCACATCCTGTGCGGAGGATGAGGCGCTCGAAGTCAAGTCAGCTTTATTTATATCGTGCTTTTATAATGGCGATTGTTTCAAATCAGCTTCAGTGTCAAACAGGAGGATAGGAGGATGGGGCGGCAGTGGCTCAGTGGTTCATGTAGGTTGTCTACAAACCGAAAGGTTGGTGGTTCAATCCCCGGTTCCGCCTGACCAAGTGTCGAAGTGTCCATGAGCAAGACACCTAACCCCAGCTGCTCCCGACGAGCTGGATAGCGCCTTACATGGTTGACATCGCCGTCGGTGTATGAATGGGTGAATGTGAGGCAAAATGTAAAGCGCTTTGGATAAAAGCGCTATATAAATGCAGTCCATAATGAACAGAGTTTGATTCGGCTGTACAATCGCTCTGGAGATGTTATCAGCTTATTTATTATCATATAGTGTCAATGTGGGCAGATTGGTCATATGTGACCCCGTCTGTGAAACCCCGGCTAAAGTCACAAAATTGAATTATGAGATTTTGATCGTCAAAGTGCCATAGCCATAAAAATGACGAAAATAGGTAATTTGTGTTTATTGCTGTAAATGATAAATTATACCAAGGGGTTTTGTATTTATAACATTATAAATACTGAAATTAGTGATTTTATTGACACTACACTTTATACTTTTGCAGAAAAAAGATATCGGATACGGGCTCCCTAAACGTGGATTTTAATCATCTCAGGGGTTTTCATCACAACGACACCAGCTGATTCATGTGATAGATCGGTTCAGGAACTTATTCTTTTACCATTAGGAAGAGAAAGACATTAATATCAAACGGCACGAGCGGCAGTCACGTCATCACGACTTTAGCCGGGTTCAGATGTCTGGCGAGATATTTTCGTGTCATCGCCAATATTTTAATATTTTCTTCTTTGTTTTGTAGCTCAACATTGTGCCAATAATAACCATCTTAATTTAAAGTCATATTAGTCATATTAATTATATCATATTAATCACTGAAGTCATTCTGAAGAAGGGAAGATGTGTTCGGAGACTAGCCGACCAGATACGGCGAATGTTTAATCTGTCAGCGAGCTCTGCTTCACCTTCGTTGCTCTGGTTGGTTGTAGCGCTATCCTATCGAGTGCTCCGCTTCACCTTCGTTGCTCTGGTTGGTGTAGCGCTATCCTATCGCGTGCTCCGCTTCACCTTCGTTGCTCTGGTTGGTTGTAGCGCTATCCTATCGCGTGCTCCGCTTCACCTTCGTTGCTCTGGTTGGTGTAGCGCTATCCTATCGCGTGCTCCGCTTCACCTTCGTTGCTCTGGTTGGTGTAGCGCTATCCTATCGCGTGCTCCGCTTCACCTTCGTTGCTCTGGTTGGTGTAGCGCTATCCTATCGCGTGCTCCGCTTCACCTTCGTTGCTCTGGTTGGTGTAGCGCTATCCTATCGCGTGCTCCGCTTCACCTTCGTTGCTCTGGTTGGTGTAGCGCTATCCTATCGCGTGCTCCGCTTCACCTTCGTTGCTCTGGTTGGTGTAGCGCTATCCTATCGCGTGCTCCGCTTCACCTTCGTTGCTCTGGTTGGTTGTAGCGCTATCCTATCGCGTGCTCCGCTTCACCTTCGTTGCTCTGGTTGGTGTAGTGCTATCCTATCGCGTGCTCCGCTTCACCTTCGTTGCTCTGGTTGGTGTAGCGCTATCCTATCGCGTGCTCCGCTTCACCTTCGTTGCTCTGGTTGGTGTAGCGCTATCCTATCGCGTGCTCCGCTTCACCTTCGTTGCTCTGGTTGGTGTAGCGCTATCCTATCGCGTGCTCCGCTTCACCTTCGTTGCTCTGGTTGGTGTAGCGCTATCCTATCGCGTGCTCCGCTTCACCTTCGTTGCTCTGGTTGGTGTAGCGCTATCCTATCGAGTGCTCCGCTTCACCTTCGTTGCTCTGGTTGGTGTAGCGCTATCCTATCGCGTGCTCCGCTTCACCTTCGTTGCTCTGGTTGGTGTAGCGCTATCCTATCGCGTGCTCCGCTTCACCTTCGTTGCTCTGGTTGGTGTAGCGCTATCCTATCGCGTGCTCCGCTTCACCTTCGTTGCTCTGGTTGGTGTAGCGCTATCCTATCGCGTGCTCCGCTTCACCTTCGTTGCTCTGGTTGGTTGTAGCGCTATCCTATCGTGTGCTCCGCTTCACCTTCGTTGCTCTGGTTGGTGTAGCGCTATCCTATCGCGTGCAGAGGGAGTTTGACAGACAGCCGTTTGTCCCGCCCCTCAGATTGAGCCGTCTATGGGGAGTTCCAGAGCAAACATCTGGATGTGGGTCTGG